>NC_042965.1:30564640-30864640 GCF_901001165.1 Salmo trutta
TCTAAATGCTGTTCTAAATAGGAACATGGTGGAGCACGCTTCTAAATGCTGTTCTAAATAGGGACATGGTGGAGCACGCTTCTAAATGCTGTTCTAAATAGGGACATGGTGGTGGAGCACGCTTCTAAATGCTGTTCTAAATAGGGACATGGTGGAGCACGCTTCTAAATGCTGTTCTAAATAGGGACATGGTGGAGCACGCTTCTAAATAGGGACATGGTGGAGCACGCTTCTAAATGCTGTTCTAAATAGGGACATGGTGGAGCACGCTTCTAAATGCTGTTCTAAATAGGGACATGGTGGAGCACGCTTCTAAATGCTGTTCTAAGGCTGGTGGAGCAGCTTCTAAATGCTGTTCTAATAGGGACATGGTGGAGCACGCTTCTAAATGATGTTCTAAATAGGGGACATGGTGGTGGAGCACGCTTCTAAATGCTGTTCTAAATAGGGACATGGTGGTGGAGCACGCTTCTAAATGCTGTTCTAAATAGGGACATGGTGGAGCATGCTTCTAAATGCTGTTCTAAATACGGACATGGTGGAGCACGCTTCTAAATGCTGTTCTAAATACGGACATGGTGGAGCACGCTTCTAAATGCTGTTCTAAATAGGGACATTGGTGGAGCACGCTTCTAAATGCTGTTCTAAATAGGGACATGGTGGAGTACGCTTCTAAATTCTGTTCTAAATAGGGACATGGTGTTGGAGCACGCTTCTAAATGCTGTTCTAAATGGAGACATGGTGGTGGAGCACGCTTCTAATGCTGTTCTAAATAGGGACATGGTGGTGGAGCACGCTTCTAAATGCTGTTCTAAATAGGGACATGGTGGAGCACGCTTCTAAATGCTGTTCTAAATAGGGACATGGTGGAGCACGCTTCTAAATTCTGTTCTAAATAGGGACATGGTGGTGGAGCACGCTTCTAAATGCTGTTCTAAATAGGGACATGGTGGTGGAGCACGCTTCTAAATGCTGTTCTAAAAAGGGACATGGTGGAGCACGCTTCTAAATTCTGTTCTAAATAGGGACATGGTGGAGAACGCTTCTAAATGCTGTTCTAAATAGGGACATGGTGGAGCACGCTTCTAAATGCTGTTCCAAATAGGGACATGGTGGAGCACGCTTCTAAATGCTGTTCCAAATAGGGACATGGTGGAGCACGCTTCTAAATGCTGTTCTAAATAGGGACATGGTGGAGCACGCTTCTAAATGCTGTTCTAAATAGGGACATGGTGGAGCACGCTTCTAAATGCTGTTCTAAATAGGGACATGGTGGTGGAGCACGCTTCTAAATGCTGATCTAAATAGGGACATGGTGGTGGAGCACGCTTCTAAATGCTGTTCTAAATAGGGACATGGTGGTGGAGCACGCTTCTAAATTCTGTTCTAAATAGGGACATGGTGGTGGAGCACGCTTCTAAATTCTGTTATAAATAGGGACATGGTGGAGCACGCTTCTAAATGCTGTTCTAATTAGGGACATGGTGGTGGAGCACGCTTCTAAATGCTGTTCTAAATAGGGACATGGTGGAGCACGCTTCTAAATGCTGTTCTAAATGGAGACATGGTGGTGGAGCACGCTTCTAAATGCTGTTCTAAATGGAGACATGGTGGTGGAGCACGCTTCTAAATGCTTTTCTAAATAGGGACATGGTGGTGGAGCATGCTTCTAAATGCTGTTCTAAATAGGGACATGGTGGAGCACGCTTCTAAATGCTGTTCTAAATAGGGACATGGTGGAGCACGCTTCTAAATGCTGTTCTAAATAGGAACATGGTGGAGCACGCTTCTAAATGCTGTTCTAAATAGGGACATGGTGGTGGAGCACGCATCAAAATGCTGTTCTAAATAGGGACATGGTGGTGGAGTACGCTTCTAAATGCTGTTCTAAATAGGGACATGGTGGAGCACGCTTCTAAATGCTGTTCTAAATAGGGACATGGTGGAGCACGCTTCTAAATGCTGTTCTAAAAAGGGACATGGTGGAGCACGCTTCTAAATGCTGTTCTAAATAGGGACATGGTGGTGGAGTACGCTTCTAAATGCTGTTCTAAATAGGGACATGGTGGAGCACGCTTCTAAATGCTGTTCTAAATAGGGACATGGTGGAGCAAGCTTCTAAATGCTGTTCTAAATAGGGACATGGTGGTGGAGCACGTTTCTAAATGCAGTTCTAAATAGGGATATGGTGGTGGAGCATGCTTCTAAATGCTGTTCTAAATAGGGACATGGTGGAGGAGCATGCTTCTAAATGCTGTTCTAAATAGGGACATGGTGGTGGAGCACGCTTCTAAATGCTGTTCTAAATAGGGACATGGTGGAGCACGCTTCTAAATGCTGTTCTAAATAGGGACATGGTGGTGGAGCACGCTTCTAAATGCTGTTCTAAATAGGGACATGGTGGTGGAGCACGCTTCTAAATGCTGTTCTAAATAGGGACATGGTGGAGCACGCTTCTAAATGCTGTTCTAAATAGGGACATGGTGGAGCACGCTTCTAAATGCTGTTCTAAATAGGGACATGGTGGAGCACGCTTCTAAATGCTGTTCTAAATAGGGACATGGTGGTGGAGCACGCTTCTAAATGCTGATCTAAATAGGGACATGGTGGTGGAGCACGCTTCTAAATGCTGTTCTAAATAGGGACATGGTGGTGGAGCACGCTTCTAAATTCTGTTCTAAATAGGGACATGGTGGTGGAGCACGCTTCTAAATTCTGTTATAAATAGGGACATGGTGGAGCACGCTTCTAAATGCTGTTCTAATTAGGGACATGGTGGTGGAGCACGCTTCTAAATGCTGTTCTAAATAGGGACATGGTGGAGCACGCTTCTAAATGCTGTTCTAAATGGAGACATGGTGGTGGAGCACGCTTCTAAATGCTGTTCTAAATGGAGACATGGTGGTGGAGCACGCTTCTAAATGCTTTTCTAAATAGGGACATGGTGGTGGAGCATGCTTCTAAATGCTGTTCTAAATAGGGACATGGTGGAGCACGCTTCTAAATGCTGTTCTAAATAGGGACATGGTGGAGCACGCTTCTAAATGCTGTTCTAAATAGGAACATGGTGGAGCACGCTTCTAAATGCTGTTCTAAATAGGGACATGGTGGTGGAGCACGCTTCTAAATGCTGTTCTAAATAGGGACATGGTCGTGGAGTACGCTTCTAAATGCTGTTCTAAATAGGGACATGGTGGAGCACGCTTCTAAATGCTGTTCTAAATAGGGACATGGTGGAGCACGCTTCTAAATGCTGTTCTAAAAAGGGACATGGTGGAGCACGCTTCTAAATGCTGTTCTAAATAGGGACATGGTGGTGGAGTACGCTTCTAAATGCTGTTCTAAATAGGGACATGGTGGAGCACGCTTCTAAATGATGTTCTAAATAGGGACATGGTGGTGGAGCACGCTTCTAAATGCTGTTCTAAATAGGGACATGGTGGTGGAGCACGCTTCTAAATGCTGTTCTAAATAGGGACATGGTGGAGCATGCTTCTAAATGCTGTTCTAAATACGGACATGGTGGAGCACGCTTCTAAATGCTGTTCTAAATACGGACATGGTGGAGCACGCTTCTAAATGCTGTTCTAAATAGGGACATGGTGGAGCACGCTTCTAAATGCTGTTCTAAATAGGGACATGGTGGAGTACGCTTCTAAATTCTGTTCTAAAAAGGGACATGGTGTTGGAGCACGCTTCTAAATGCTGTTCTAAATGGAGACATGGTGGTGGAGCACGCTTCTAAATGCTGTTCTAAATAGGGACATGGTGGTGGAGCACGCTTCTAAATGCCGTTCTAAATAGGGACATGGTGGAGCACGCTTCTAAATGCTGTTCTAAATAGGGACATGGTGGAGCACGCTTCTAAATTCTGTTCTAAATAGGGACATGGTGGTGGAGCACGCTTCTAAATGCTGTTCTAAATAGGGACATGGTGGTGGAGCACGCTTCTAAATGCTGTTCTAAAAAGGGACATGGTGGAGCACGCTTCTAAATTCTGTTCTAAATAGGGACATGGTGGAGAACGCTTCTAAATGCTGTTCTAAATAGGGACATGGTGGAGCACGCTTCTAAATGCTGTTCCAAATAGGGACATGGTGGAGCACGCTTCTAAATGCTGTTCCAAATAGGGACATGGTGGAGCACGCTTCTAAATGCTGTTCTAAAAAGGGACATGATGGAGCACGCTTCTAAATGCCTTTCTAAATAGGGACATGGTGGTGGCGCACGCTTCTAAATGCTGTTCTAAATAGGGTTATGGTGGTGGAGCACGCTTCTAAATGCTGTTCTAAATAGGGACATGGTGGTGGAGCATGCTTCTAAATGCTGTTCTAAATAGGGACATTGTGGAGGAGCATGCTTCTAAATGCTGTTCTAAATAGGGACATGGTGGTGGAGCACGCTTCTAAATGCTGTTCTAAATAGGGACATGGTGGAGCACGCTTCTAAATGCTGTTCTAAATAGGGACATGGTGGTGGAGCACGCTTCTAAATGCTGTTCTAAATAGGGACATGGTGGTGGAGCACGCTTCTAAAAGCTGTTCTAAATAGGGACATGGTGGAGCACGCTTCTAAATGCTGTTCTAAATAGGGACATGGTGGAGCACACTTCTAAATGCTGTTCTAAATAGGGACATGGTGGTGGAGCACGCTTCTAAATGCTGTTCTAAATAGGGACATGGTGGTGGAGCACGCTTCTAAATGCTGTTCTAAATGGAGACATGGTGGTGGAGCACGCTTCTAAATGCTGTTCTAAATAGGGACATGGTGGTGGAGCACGCTTCTAAATGCTGTTCTAAATAGGGACATGGTGGTGGAGCACGCTTCTAAATGCTGTTCTAAATAGGGA
Organism: Salmo trutta; assembly: GCF_901001165.1. NCBI lineage: Eukaryota > Metazoa > Chordata > Actinopteri > Salmoniformes > Salmonidae > Salmo > Salmo trutta. The sequence continues at coordinate 30,569,491 of NC_042965.1, forward strand.
CATGGTAGAGCACGCTTCTAAATGATGTTCTAAATAGGGACATAGTAGAGCACGCTTCTAAATTCTGTTCGAAATAGGGACATGGTGGTGGAGCACGCTTCTATATTCTGTTCTAAATAGGGACATGGTGGTGGAGCACGCTTCTAAATTCTGTTCTAAATAGGGACATGGTGGAGCACGCTTCTAAATGCTGTTCCAAATAGGGACATGGTAGAGCACGCTTCTAAATGCTGTTCTAAATAGGGACATGGTGGAGCACGCTTCTAAATTCTGTTCTAAATAGGGACATGGTGGAGCACGCTTCTAAATGCTGTTCTAAATAGGGACATGGTAGAGCACGCTTCTAAATGCTGTTCTAAATAGGGACATGGTGGTGGAGCACGCTTCTAAATGCTGTTCTAAATAGGGACATGGTGGTGGAGCACACTTCTAAATGCTGTTCTAAAAAGGGACATGGTGGAGCACGCTTCTAAATTCTGTTCTAAATAGGGACATGGTGGAGAATGCTTCTAAATGCTGTTCTAAATAGGGACATGGTGGAGCACGCTTCTAAATGCTGTTCTAAATAGGAACATGGTAGAGCACGCTTCTAAATGCTGTTCTAAATAGGGACATGGTGGAGCACGCTTCTAAATGCTGTTCTAAATAGGAACATGGTAGAGCACGCTTCTAAATGCTGTTCTAAATAGGGACATGGTGGAGCACGCTTCTAAATGCTGTTCTAAAAAGGGACATGATGGAGCACGCTTCTAAATGCATTTCTAAATAGGGACATGGTGGTGGCGCACGCTTCTAAATGCTGTTCTAAATAGGGTTATTGTGGTGGAGCACGCTTCTAAATGCTGTTCTAAATAGGGTTATTGTCGTGGAGCACGCTTCTAAATGCCTTTCTAAATAGGGACATGGTGGTGGCGCACGCTTCTAAATACTGTTCTAAATAGGGTTATTGTGGTGGAGCATGCTTCTAAATGCTGTTCCAAATAGGGACATGGTGGAGCACGCTTCTAAATGCTGTTCCAAATAGGGGCATGGTGGAGCACGCTTCTAAATGCTGTTCCAAATAGGGACATGGTGGAGCACGCTTCTAAATGCTCTTCTAAAAAGGGACATGATGGAGCACGCTTCTAAATGCCTTTCTAAATAGGGACATGGTTGTGGCGCACGCTTCCAAATGCTGTTCTAAATAAGGTTATTGTGGTGGAGCACGCTTCTAAATTCTGTTCTAAATAGGGACATGGTGGAGCACGCTTATAAATGCTGTTCTGAATAGGGACATGGTGGAGCAAGCACACTTCTAAATGCCTTTCTAAATAGGGACATGGTGGAGCACGCTTCTAAATGCTGTTCTAAATAGGGACATGGTGGAGCACGCTTCTAAATGCTGTTCTAAATAGGGACACGGTGGTGGAGCACGCTTCTAAATGCTGTTCTAAATAGGGACATGGTGGTGGAGCATGCTTCTAAATGCTGTTCTAAAAAGGGACATGGTGGAGTACGCTTCTAAATGCTGTTCTAAATAGGAACATGGTGGAGCACGCTTCTAAATGCTGTTCTAAATAGGGACATGGTGGTGGAGCACGCTTCTAAATGCTGTTCTAAATAGGGACATGGTGGAGCACGCTTCTAAATGCTGTTCTAAATAGGGACATGGTGGTGGAGCATGCTTCTAAATGCTGTTCTAAATAGGGACATGGTGGTGGAGCACGCTTCTAAATGCTGTTCTAAATAGGGACATGGTGGAGCACGCTTATAAATGCTGTTCTAAATAGGGACATGGTGGAGCACGCTTCTAAATGCTGTTCTAAATAGGGACATGGTGGTGGAGCATGCTTCTAAATGCTGTTCTAAATAGGGACATGGTGGAGCACGCTTCTAAATGCTGTTCTAAATAGGGACATGGTGGAGCACGCTTCTAAATGCTGTTCTAAATGGAGACATGGTGGTGGAGCACGCTTCTAAATGCTGTTCTAAATAGGGACATGGTGGTGGAGCACGCTTCTAAATGCTGAACTAAATAGGGACATGGTGGTGGAGCATGCTTCTAAATGCTGAACTAAATAGGGACATGGTGGTGGAGCATGCTTCTAAATGCTGTTCTAAATAGAAAGTGTGCTTGAGTCTGGATTACTCTTCTTCCCCCTGCTGCCTACCACTGTGATACAGTTAAAAGCTCTCTTCCCCTCAATCCATTAGAGAAATGCAATCTCAACGCAGACCAGTAGGTGGTGTCGATGCTTCTGACTCAGTTAAAGATTCAGTTTAAAGTGTGAGCACCTCTCCTAAAGGATTTGGATGAAGGATATGTTTTCAGCAATATTATAACAACCCTATTCTTTCTAACTAACATGCTGACCAAACCGGCTCTGCGAGTGCATCTGGTGCGCATGTTGATTTTGTCTATCTCCACCAGACATGTTCGTGACACGCAGGTAAAAATACCAAAACCTAGTGTGAACCAAATATATGAATTTGGGGACAGGTCAAAACAGACATGAAACATTCATGGACATTTAGCTGGCTAGCTGTTGCTAGCTAATTTGTTCTGGGAGATAAATATTGGGTTGTTATTTTACCTGGAAAGTACAAGGTCCTTTTTTGTTGTTGATGGGGAGGCAGGTAGCCTAGTGGTTAGAGAGTTGAGCCAGTAACCGTAAAGGTTGCTAGATCGAATCCCCAAGCTAACAAGGTAAACATCTGTAGTTCTGCCCCTGAACAAGGCAGTTAACCCGCTGCCTTGTTCAGGGGTTAACCTAGGCTGCCATTGTAAATAGGAATTTGTTCTTAACTGACTTGCCTAGTTAAATAAAAAAACAATCTTCGTAGAACTTTTTCCCATTTTGAGCAATACCAAAATCATGTGTTCTCTACTCCGACAATTAATCCACAGATAAAAGAGGAAACCTAATTAGTTATTTGATTAATCTCTCCTCGTTCATCTTTCAAATCACCCATGTGGGTTAGTATGCTCGTGAAAACCAATGAGTAGATGGGAGAGGAAGGACTTGCTGCACACCAAGCGCCTAAAATATTACCAAGTCATATTTTAGCACCTGTCTACGCAGATGCCCGTTGATGAGCGCGAGCAGTTTGGATGAAGTTATTGAATAACATGCATACATTTATTTTGCAATGCTAGAGCAAGCGGCAGGTCTAGTCAGGATGTAATTTGGAGAGAGTGACACCTCCGTGGTCCTCTGTAGCTCAGTTGGTAGCGCATGGCTTTTGCAACGCCAGGAGAGTGGGTTCGATTCCCAGGACCACTCATCTGTAAAAAATGTATCCACGCATGACTAAGTCACTTTGGATAAAAGCGTCTGCTAAATGGCCTATATAAATCTGTAGTGATAGGCTTTATCCATGAAGAACCAGTGGTGATTTGGGAGTCATGGCTCTGTCTTGTGAGAGATATCTCTAAAGAAAATGAAACAACAAGAAAGAAAAAGACAAATAGTAAATGTAAACACATTGACTAATAATATCATGCAGTACTGCACATACAGCCATCTCCATTGGTCTACAGACTTTTTTGGCTTAAAAAGGAACAGAGCTTTCCCTAATTGATTTGTTTTTGCTTCTATGGATGTTTGAGCCAGAGACAGTGAAGCTGTGCCATAGAGAGACTGCTGCTGATAGATTTAATTAGAAAAATAACTGTTGGTGGATTAGTGATAAAAACCTAGGGACTCATTTAAGCCAAAGAGTATGAGCAAATACGCTGTCGCCAGGACACAACTCATTAACAAGGCAATCCTACACAGAGCAGCTCACCCATCATGTTTATCTTCACAATTCAATTCCCACCCTGGTTTCAATATTAGACAATCCTTGGAAAGTTGAGTTTTTCTTCAATATCATTCTCAGTGTATTACCATATGTCAGTCAATTTGCATGAGAAAGTCTGATAAAGAAAAAACGGAATTAATAGGAAAGAAAATAACCCAATAAGTATATTATATATGTATAATTGATGTAAAGGCATTTGACTGAAAATCAATCGAACTATTTATCTGAAAGGCCAATATGAATAAGCAGCTTCAGCAGAATCTTGAATAGTACCAAGTACGAGGATATTGAACGCAAATCTTCCAAAACAAATATACTACACATTTTACTAATAGCTCTAATAATAATAATGATAATAATAAATACCATTTAGCAGACGCTTTAATCCAAAGCGACTGTCAAGCGTGCATACATTTTACATATGGGTGGTCCCAGGAATCTAACCTACTAAACTGGCATTACAAGCACCAGGCTCTACCAACTGAGTTACAAAATACCAAATTTGGTAATGCTGGTTTTACATCTGGTAATGCTGGTTGTCCTCGTTACTAGTTAGGACCTACCACAGCCTGAGTAATGAGATAGGGGATTTTCTTTGCCGGAATGACAGGTCCCTAATTAGCTACCACTACATCAGTGGATCTCTTCACCAGCAACAGTGCTTTTCTCCTCTTTCATAACTATTTAAATGTATGTCTTCTTACAAGAACCAGGATCACATGCCTAGAAACCAAGCCATCCTTGTACAGTAATAAGGGTTTAATGAAGTCCTCTCTCCTTTGTGCAACAAACCAGCATAGAGCAAGAGGACATATACCTGGTGTAAAGAGGATTCACCTGCTCTTTCCATGACTGACCAGGTGAATCCAGATACTGATGTCACTTGTTAAATCCACTTCAATCAGTGTAGATGAAGGGGGGAGACCGGTTAAAGAAGGATTTTTAAGCCTTGAGACATGGATTGTGTGTGTGTGCCATTCAGAGGGTGAATGGGCAAGACAAAATATTTAAGTGCCTTTGAACAGGGTATGGTAGTAGGTGCCAGGTGCACCAGTTTGTGTCAAGAACTGCAACGCTGCTGAGTTTCACATGCAACAGTTTCCTGTGTGTATCAAGAATGGTCCACCACCCAAAGGACATCCAGCCAAATTGTAGTAAGCATTGGAGTCAACATGGGCAGCATCCCTGTGGAACGCTTGACACCTTTTAGAATCCATACCCTGACGAATTGAGGCAGTTATGTGGGCAAAAGGGTGTGCAACTTAATATTAAGAAGGTGTTCTTAATGTTTTTCTCTCTCTCTCTCTCTCTCTCTCTCTCTCTCTCTCTCTCTCTCCTCTCTCTCTCTCTCTCTCTCTCTCTCTCTCTCTCTCTCTCTCTCTCTCTCTCTCTCTCTCTCTCACTCTCTCTCACTCTCACTCTCACTCTCATAAACCAAGCAGGGCTCCAGAGGAATATTAAACTAATGAAAAGCCCTCTTTTGGCTGCTGGCCCATTCTCTGTACTACTCTCTCCCATCTCTCAGCATGGATCCTGTGAAATGAAACTGAACTGGCAAACGATAAAGCAGCCAGCCCACCATTGTGACGGTATCTAGCTCTCAGCTCTCTGTGATAAAAGGCATTAGGAAATTATGAGTAAAATGTCATTTTTACAATTCCAGCATAAAGCATAATATTGCATAAAGAATCACCCAGTCAGCTTCAAAAAGAAAAGAAAAAAGAAATATATAAATAGTCAAGCATCCAGCATGGGTCCTGGTCAAAGGTAGAGCACTAAATAGGGTTTAGAGCGCAATATGGAACTCACCCCATCTCTTTGCATCCAGTTATATCAATGCATCCTTGCATGAGTAACAAGAGGGAGAACGATGCAGAAATGTAGCATTAGCATTTAAGCCATGCTCCAACCTATGGGCCTCCGATTCTTTATTGCGGGATAAAAGGGAACAAAGAGAGCTGCAGTGTTCGTCTGTATCTGGAACCCCATAGACTGCATAGTGTACTACTATTGACCAGGGGCCCATAGGGCTGAGGGCTCTGGTCAAAAGAAGTGCACTATGCGGACACAACCTTGGTCTGATGAGAATGACATGATGGCATACAGCAGGGATCATAACTACACTGAACAAAAATATAAATGCAACACGTAAAGTGTTGGTCCCAGGTTTCATGAGCTGAAATAAAAGAACCCAGAAATGTTCCATAAGCACAAAAGGTCAACAGCCTGATCAACTCTGCGAAGGAGATGTCGCCCTGCATGTGGCAAATGGTGCTTTTCTGATCCACACCCCCACCTTTTTTTTAAGGTATCTGTGACCAACACATGCATATCTGTATTCCTAGTCATGTGGAATCCATAGATCAGGGCCTAATTAATTAGTTTCCATTGGCTGCTATCCTTATATGAACTGAAACTCAGTAAAATCTTGTAAAATTGTTGCATGTTGCATTTTATTGTTTAGTATAGATTCAGCCGCGAGCAAGTTGATCGCAAGAAGCCCAAACAGATACAGTCAAATGTTTGGAGACACCTACTCATTCAAGGGTTTTTCTTTATTTTTACTATATTCTACATTGTAGAATAACAGTGAAGACATCAAAACTATGAAATAACACATATGGAATCATGTAGTAACCAAAAAAGTGTTAAACAAATCAAAATATATTTTGTATTTGAGATTCTTCAAAGTAGCCACCCTTTTCATTGGTGACAGCTTTGCACACTCTCTGCATTCTCTCAACCAGCTTCTTTTATTTATTTAACTAGGCAAGTCATCAATTAATTCTTATTTACAATGACAGCCAAGGAACAGTGGGTTAACTGCCTTGTTCAGGGGCAGAACAACAGATTTTTACCTTGTTAGCTCTGGGATTAAATCTAGCAACCTTTCAGTTACTGGCCCAATGCTCTAACCACTAGGCTACCTGCCACCACAGCTTCACCTGGAATGCTTTTCCAACAGTCTTGAAGGAGTTCCCACATATGCTGAACACATGTTGGCAGCTTTTCCTTCACTCTGCCATCCAACTCATCCCAAACCATCTCAATTGGGTTGAGACTGAGTGAAGGTGGAGGCCAGGTAATCTGATGCAGCACTCCACCACTCTCCTTCTTGGTCAAATAGCACTTACACAGCCTGGAGGTGTGTTAGGTCATTGTCCTGTTGAAAAACAAATCATAGTCCCACTAAGCGCAAACCATATGGGATGGTGTATTTCTGCAGAATGCTGTGTGCCTTGAATTCTCAATAAATCACAGACAGTGTCACCAGCAAAGCACCCCCACACCATCACACGTCCTCCTCCATGCTTTACAGTGGGAACCACACATGCGGAGATCATCCATTCACCTACTCTGCATCTCACAAAGACACAGTGGTTGGAACCAAAAATCTCAAATCCGGACTCACCACACCAAAGGACAGATTCCCATCGGTCTAATGTCCATTGCTCGTGTTTCTTGGCCCAAGCAAGTCTCTTCTTATTATTGATGTCCTTTAGTAGTGGTTTCTTTACAACAATTTGACCATGAAGGCCTGATTCATGCAGTCTCCTCTGAACAGTTGATGTTGAGATGTGTCTGTTACTTGAACTCTGTGAAGCATTTATTTGGGCTGCAATTTCTGAGGCTGGTAACTCTAATGAACTTATCCTCTGCAGCAGAGGTAACTCTGGGTCTTCCTTTCCTGTGGTGGTCCTCATGAGAGCGTTTCACCATAGCGCGTGATGGTTTTTGTATACAATCACGTCTTTCTATTATGTATGGGAATACTTGGGAACAGGTTCCTTAAATTAAAATCACTTGGAATGGATTTTCCTGGTGTTTTTAGTCTTTTATGTCCAACAATGAAATTATAATTTTTTTGCTCTGGAAACTTGGGGGGACAAATAAAACCACCCGCTGGCAGCCAGTTGGGGAATCCTGGCAAACAGGGTGATAGTAGGAGAAGGAGATGGCAGGCTCACATGTATGGATGGTGATAATGAAAACGAGAGGAGCAAAAATGACAAAGCTGACTCATCTAATCACTCAAGAGAATCACAGGATGCTGTTCTGTGGCCATGGATACCATCTGAAAGTGACACTGACAAGTCACAGAGTGGTATTGCAAAGTTGTAAGTTTCATGACAACTAAATTATTTCCAAAAGGTAAATGGATTTATGGTAGCTTTTGTTGTTGCATACTGTTCACTACAACCTATTTTCTCAGACGGTTTGAGTATACAGTAGTAACAACAAAGCAGGCAACTGGTGTTACATTAAGACATCGTTGGCCATGCCATCATGTCCACAGATTGGACCATTATCTGATCTTCCATCATGGCTGAGATCTGCAGCTTCAGTAATAAAATGAAATACGGAACCGTTCCATATTTTACTGAATGGGTGGCATCCATACATTCAAATATTGCTGTTACATTGCACAACCTTCAATGTTATGTCATAATTATGTAAAATTCGGGCAAATTTATTACGGTCTTTGTTAGGAAGGTATGGTCTTCACACAGTTCGCAACGAGCCAGGCGACCCAAACTGCTGCATATACCCTGACTCTGCTTGCACAGAACGCACAGAACGCAAGAGGACTAAATATGCAGGTTTAAAAAAATATAAAATGCCAAGAAAGGCATTGATGTTTATGGTTAGGTACATTGGTGCAACGACAGTGCTTTTTTCGCAAATGCGCTTGTTAAATCATCACCCGTTTGGTGAAGTAGGCTGTGATTCGATGATAAATTAACAGGCACCGCATTGATTATTTGCAACGCAGGACAAGCTAGCAACTTTCCTTGGCTCCTTGCTGCACTCGCGTAACAGGTGGTCAGCCTGCCACGCAGTCTCCTCGTGGAGTGCAATGTAATCGGCCATAATCGGCATCGAAATATGCCGATCACCGATTGTTGTGAAAACTTAAAATCGGCCCTAATTAATCGGCCATGCCGATTAATCGGTTGACCTCTAGTTAATACTAGTTCCCTGTCAGGATTAGAGGGAGGGTTGGCATGGTAATGCATCATGTCACACGCAGGGTGCCATTCCTGAAGATCTCACTCTGCAGCAGCTCAGCGCAGAGCAGCCTAGCTGGAACTGTCTGCTGTTTTATTAGGAATTATCTGCAGCAGATTAATAAATGTCGCGCTGGCTGTGTCCCAAATGACGCTGGACTAGAGAAGCAGATCCTGATAATGGAGGGGCATCCATCATATCTGCCTGTCAAGCTACCCATACATATGTAGGATCTTCATTTGTTCACCCTGTTACAGGAGAATTTCACTTTAATGCAGGAAATGTAAAACTAGTAGTGCAGAGTTCAAAAAAGGCTTTCCCTTACAAAAAATATCAACCACTACAAAAATGTCTATTAATTATAATCCACATTTCCTTTTGCTGCAGGATTATTTTCCTGCTGTAGCAAACTGGCTCAAATTAAGATTCTACATCTATCTGCCACCCAGAGTACCACCGATGGCTCAATACAAGTACAGTACAAGAAAAGTTGAAGTGGTGAGTAGTAAAGGTAACGTAGGCTTAGGCCTATAGACAGGCATGGAATCCATTTTTATAATCATCAACAACTTCCAATCAAATATACAAATATTGGACACCTTTTGTCTATTTGACAGAAAACTAATAAATTATATCTAATTGTTTCTGACCTGGGTGTCAATCTGTGAGTGAGTGAGTGACTTTGTGATGAGGGATAATTAATTTAGACAGCTGGAAGTTAACAGCCGTATTACTCCTTCTAATCAACTTCATCTTGACAACAATAAAGTGAAATACACTAGTTGCTGTGGCAACAAGCAGCAAACCTCTCTGCTGTCAGAAAGATAATGTCACAGAAACATCTTACGAGTGCAGATTCAAGAACTGCCAAAGTGCAAGTGAATAAGAGTAAATAAGACAAAGGACAAATAAATGAATAAAATATCACTCGAGCGCAGGAAGATGCATACATTGAAATGTATTTGCATAGGTAATTTTCTTTTGTTGACCTACTGCACTTTGCAGACCCCCTGCTAAAACCAAAACACCAGAAGGATGGGGGTGAAGAGGGTTAGAGGGGATATATAGTACACATTGCATGGGAAACACGTTAATATTGATGGCTCAATCTACCTCAGCTGTCTCTTTTCACCTTGTTGGTGCATCTAAAACTCATTAACAATGCTGTTGCCATGTTAGAACAAGACCTGTTATGATTACGTTGTTATACAACGGTCATATCTTTAGGCTATAGTCGGCCTATCCTGCATGATGTGCAAAGGGAATTCTGAGGGGTCCATCGAAATATCAACAACAGATGACGTTGCTTGTTTATTGTGTTCAATTCAATTACCTCACCTCCCTTCATAGAGATAATCATGGTTGGGGTATGCAGGTTGTCTAGACATTCAGGGTAACACACTGACACTGACAGCTGTTCGATTCTCTGAACAATAAGATAATATATTTAGCCTTAGAATTTAAGCTAAACACATGCACAGTCATTTTTCAATAGGAACCATTTCAGTGGGGTATGAATACAAAGTATAGAAAAAGTCCTGAAGGCACACGCGTATCAGTATACAATTCCATTCCCTCCAACCAGCGCACACAACACGGTGTATTTGATCATGAGGGGGAAAATAGGGTAATTTATTGTGATAGTTGTAACACTTTTCAATTTCTACAGGCAATGCATTTCGATATTTGAGGACAGACAGGATTCAAATGCATACGCACAAAAAGACCTCCCTGCACACAAATGAATTGGGCTCAAATCATACCAGAATTCTCCTAGGACAGTGGTGAAGCAGGCTATTTTTCTGACACACAATGAATAAAAATGGAGACCGACTGGAGTCTTAACGGCCTGTGGCCTGCTGCAAAAACAGAAAGCTCAGCGCTCACTCGTTTTCCCCCAGTGCTCTAGTAATAGGCCGGTGGAAATAAATCTAATCACCACACTTTGTTCTCCCCAGTGATACCATTTCTTCGTATTACTTTTCACCTCCTGTGTCTCATGCCACTATCAGAATCTCATTTGATTGTATTTACATTTGCTTTGGATCCCGACCAAGCTGATACTGAAAAGCAATTACTACTTCGTCGAATCCGACCAAAAGAGAGAAGCATGAGATCTCTTTGGAACATAGAGGATTCACATAGTTCTAACGTTGACATTTACGATTCCATCTTTTCCAGTAAGTATGGTTCAGTACATTCGCAAGAAAATAAACTGATTATGACAAACATGGCCTTTAAGAGAGGCCTTTGACTGAGAGCAATCTACATTTATACAAGTCTAATACCACCCCTGTTCACAGCTACCGTGGGAAATGTCATTTATCAAATTGTCACAAGTCAACAATTCAAAACTATTTCATTTAATATGGCACTTTCCTTTCTATGCTATACACACACACACACACACACACACACACACACACACACACACACACACACACACACACACACACACACACACACACACACACACACACACACTAATAGAAAGCTAGCTATCAATACGATCATATGCCAATATACATTTTGAATAAAGTATAATGCAAGATCATTGAATGCAAATCTACTGTAAAATCCACTAAATATGGTTAAGGTATTCATTTTTGCCTGAATTAATTTAACCAATTAATAATGACTATCCTAGAACTAAACTAGCATTTCAAGGTTGAATTTCTTCAGCGTCCTACAGAGTTCAAAACCACAGAACCACTTTGATATAGTGATAAAAAATGTGATAAATTTACAAATCAGGATATTATTTTTGATGATATCGTATTGTTTTGACAATATAACAATATTATTTTTGCACTAGTTGGCTGTACCTGCACCAAAAATCCAGTATTTTTCCTTTAGCTTTTTCTCCATCTTCTTTTTTAAAAAAGGAGCCAATGTGTTTTCAGCACTGTTATGTCCACGACTGATCAAAACTTGTTTTCTCACGGCTCCCTCTTGTCCCTCTGCAGCAGACATATGGTGAACTATGTTTGGACCATTGAATCGTAATAAAATCACAGTATTGAATCACAATGCATATGGAGTCGTGAAAATCGCAATTATTATCGCACCAAAGTATAGTGATAATATCGTATCGTCCCTGGCAATTCCCAACCCTACTTTGGACTGTCGTTGCTATGCGGCTGTGGACTCAAGTGAGTTTAGGCATTCCAATTATAGAACTACTGCTAAATTTCTCCCAATGTTCTTTCTGATGTACAGTACATTTGGAAAATACTAACATGTTGTTACGTTACAGCCTAATTCTAGACTGAATTAAATAAAAAAACACCAAGACTCTTCCTACAGCTGGCTGCCCGGCCTAATTGAGCAATCTGGGAAGAAGGGCCTTGGTCAGGGAGGTGACCAAGAACCCGATGGTCACTCTGAAAGAGCTCTAGAGTTCCTCTGTGGAGATGGGAGAACCTTCCAGAAGGAAAACCATCCAGAAGGAAAACCATCTCGGCAACACTAGACCAATCAGGCCTTTATGGTAGAGTGGCCAGACGAAAGCCACTCCTCAGTAAAAGGCACATGACAGCCCGCATGGAGTTTGCTAAAAGGCACCTAAAGGACTCTCAAATCATGAGAAACAAGATCCTCTGGTCTGATGAAACCCCGATTGAACTCTTTGGCCTGAATGCCAAATGTCACATCTGGAGGAAACCTGGTACCATCCCTATGGTGAAGCATGGTGGTGGCAGCATCAAGCTGTGGGGATATTTATCAGCGGCAGGGACTGGGAGACTAGTCAGGATCGAGGGAAAAATAAACAATGCAAAGTAGAGAGAGGTCCTTGATGAAAACCTGCTCCAGAGCGGTCAGGACCTCAGACTGGGGGTGAAGGTTCACCTTCCAACAGGACAATGAACCTAAGCACACAGCCAAGACAATAAAGGAGTGGCTTCGGGACAAGTCTCTGAATGTCCTTGAGTGGCGAACATCTCTGGAGAGATCTGAAAATAGCTGTGTAGCGATGCTCCCCATCTAACCTGACAGAGCTTGATAGGATCTGCAGTGAAGAATAGGAAAAACCCTTAAAATACAGGTGTGCCAAGCTTGCAGCGTCATACCCAAGAAGACTTGAGGCTGTAAATGCTGCCAAGGTGCTTCAACAAAGTACTGAGTAAAGGGTCTTAATACTTATGTAAATGTAATTTCAGTTTGCAAAAATTGCTTTGTCCTTATAGGGTATTGTGTGTAGATTGAAGAAGAAGAAAAAAGTTATACATTTTTGAATAAGGTTGTAACGTAACAAAAATGTGGAAAAAGTCAAGGGGTCTGAATACTTTCCAAATGCACTGTACTGTCTATTACTTCATGAATGTGAAGGGGCCTTAACAATGTCACTAGGATATCCATCTCCAGTCAAAAGTAAATCATGATCAAATAAAACTGTTAATGAATATGTAATTTAATTATAATCAAAGATCACACCACTTTCTGTACTATAAACCTTAAAGGAAAATCCACTCAAACATCCACTGTAGATAGTCTCACATTTTTATTGCATGTCAGGAATCAAGGTGTCGCGTACACCAGTGGAGGCTCCTCAGAGGAGGAAGGGGAGGACCATCCAGTGAATTTCATAAAATAGTGAGACATTAAAAAAAGTTAACCTTTTCAGATAAAACTATACTAAATATATTTGTCACCAAATAATTTATTAAAACACACTGTTTTGCAATGAAGGTCTACAGTAGCCTCAACAGCAGTCTGTAGGGTAGAACCATGTTGTAGCCGGTGGACAGCTAGCTTCTGTACCCCTCTGGTTACATTGAGCCTCCTAGGTTTTGTATTAAAGTCATAGTTCTCACCACCTTCCATAGACTTACACAGTAATTGCAGCATTAAATAACATGTCCACCCAATCAAAACATCAGAGAATGAATCTAGTACTGAAAGCATAAGCTACAGCTAACTAACACTGCAGTGCATAAAATGTGACCTACCGACTTGATTCGATCTTATGTAGCAAAATTTGAAATTGTGTTTTTTTACATTGTGAACTTTCAATTGAATCTGTTGTGCCAGAGTGTGCTCTTGGCGTTTGTAAACTCAGAGCGTTGTCAGATTTAATTTATGAATGGCCAAAGCGTTTTGCTTTCGGAGCGCACACTGGACGCTGTAGCCGAAAAGTAGGGTTGATCCGAGCGTTCTGACCTAACAACAGCAGTCAAGGACCCAAGCTAACTTGGCTAACGTTGGCTAGCTTGCTAGCTACTTCCAGATACAAATGAGAGTCCAGCTCACTCTGACCATTTTACTTGCCCTAGCAGAGCTGGTCAGGCTGTTTTTAAGTTATCCAGAGCATTGGTGAATGCAACTGTGATGGCTAAACCAACTAGGCTTGTATTTTAATAATTGTATTCGTATTTACTGATGGCATACAAGTTATTAAGGCACAAGACAGTTTCTGACAAAAAACGCATTGAGAAAAAAAACAAGTTTAGTTTAAAATGGCGCTCCTGTGAAGTAGTGACGCGTGACATACTTATAGTTTCCTGAAATGAGTCACAAATGTAGTGAGTAGTTGACTCAAAGAGAGAGAGAGAAAGACAATAATTGAACAAATTAATTTCTTCCAAATTTGAGGGGAGAGAGAGTGCGAGCAATACTGGAATGCTTCCAAGTTAAGGTCAGCTTTTGGTGTTATTAATGTATTGCCGCCGGGGCCCACCTTGGCAGCTGCTAAACTTCTTTCTTACTGTACTACATGATTGAAGCTAGCGGGTTTACTAACGAGTTGGTTCTAATAGCTATGTTGACCATGACGTGACAACGATGTAGGCTGTGTGTAGTGGAAAGGTTTTTTCGCCTGGTCACAGACAGCTGATGTGTTGTGCTCTGAAGTCCACAAGCAAAGCAAAAGGTGAGAGGAGAGCGCATAGACAGTTGCGAGAAGTAAATATATATACAGAACGAGCAAAGTGATCATGCTGTTTTATGTGTATGCTATTTTTGCGTGTGATCAGGGCTGTATTCATTCTGCTGATTCTGTTGAAAAACATTTCTTAAACGTAAGAGATTGAAACGTGGATAAAAATACCTACATTTGTCCAATAAAAACATACATTTGCATTTGTTGGATTAATGATTATTCCCTAGATCAGCTAGATGCAGGCAAGTGTGCAAGGAGGTATTGAATGTGTCACATGCTTTACTCAAAATTCTCTACGTTGTAAACTTTTCATAGGCTAGGTTGTAGCAACCTCATGATGAGTACAGGGAAATGACAGTCATCCAATATGCTACAATAGAAATAAGCCATGCAAAAAAAAATTTATACAAAAATAATAATAAAAATCATCCTCCCTCATCTTAAATGGCACTGACCGCCACTGGCGTATGCATAGTTAGCAGATATTATCGCAGGTGCAGCGAAATACTTTGTTTCTAGCTCCAACAGTACAGTATACCTAACAATACAAAACACACAAATCCCCAAAACATCAGAACAAGCAATGTCAGAGTCCAGAATATGTATGGGCGTATACAGTGCATTTGGAAAGTAATCAGACCCCTTCACTTTTTCCACATTTTGTTACATTACAGCCTTACATTACAGCCTACATTACAGCCCAAAATATATATATATATAAAAGAATATACAAAAAAAAAATGTTTTATCATCTACACACAATACCCGATAATGACAAAGCAAAAAACAGACTTTTAGAAATGTTTGCTAATTTATATTTTTAAAAAAACATCATGTTTACATAAGTATTCAGACCCTTTACTCAGTACTTTGTTGAAGCACCTTTGGCAGCGATTACAGCCTTGAGCCTTCTTGGGTATGACACTACAAGCTTGGCACACGTGTATTTGGGAAGTTCCTCCAATTCTTCTCTGCAGATCCTCTCAAGCTCTGTCAGGTTGGATGGGGAGCATCGCTGCGCAGCTATTTTCAGGTCTCTCCAGAGATGTTTGATTTGGTTCAAGTCCAGGCTCTGGCTGGGTCACTCAAGGAAATTTAGAGACTTAGGGTTGTTGTCCTGTTGGAAGGTGAACCTTTACCCCTAGTCTAAGGTCGTGAGTGCTCTGGAGCAGGTTTTCATGAAGGATCTCTAGGTACTTTGCTCCGTTCATCTTTCCCTCGATCCTGACTAGTCCCCCAGTCGCTGCCGCTGAAAAACATCCCCACAGCATGATGCTGCCACCACCATACTTCACCGTAGGGATGGTACCAGGTTTCCTCCAGACGTGACCCTTGGCATTCAGGCCAAAGAGTTCAATCTTGGTTTCATCAGACCAGAGAATCTTGTTTCTCATGGTCTGAGAGTATTTAGGTGCCTTTTGGAAAACTCCAAGCGGGCTGTCATTTGCTTTTTACTGAGGAGTGGCTCCGTCTGGCCACTCTACCATAAAGGCCTGATTGGTGGAGTGCTGCAGAGATGGGAGAACCTTCCAGAAGGACAACCATCTCCACAGAGGAACTTTAGAGCTCTGTCAGTGACCATTGGGTTCTTGGTCACCTCTCTGACCAATGCCCTTCTCCCCCGATTGCTCAGTTTGGCTGGGCAGCCAGCTCTAGGAAGAGTCTTGGTGGTTCCAAACTTCTTCCATTTAAGAATGATGGAGGCCTCTGTGTTCTTTGGGACCTTCAATGCTGCAGAAATCTTTTGGTACCCTTCCCCAGATCTGTGCCGACACAATCCTGTCTCGAAGCTCTACAGACAATTCCTTCGACCTCATGGCTTGGTTTTTGCTCTGACATGCACTGTCAACTGTGGGACCTTATATAGACAGGTGTGTGACTTTCCAAATCATGTCCAATCAATTGAATTTACCACAGGTGGACTCCAATCAAGTTGTAGAAACATCTCAAGGATGATCAATGGAAACAGGATGCACCTGAGCTCAATTTCGAGTCTCATAACAAAGGGTCTGAATACTTATGTAAATAAGGTATTTTTGCTATCTATTTTTTATAAATTAGCAAAAATTACCAGAAACCTGTTTTAATTTTGTCATTGTGGGGTACTGTGTGTAGATTGCTGAGGAACATCTAATTCACTTTAGAATAAGGCTGTAACGTAACAAAATGTGGAAAAGGTCAAGGGGTTTGAATACTTCCCGAAGGCACTGTATAGCCAAGTTATCGTTACTCATTGTGTATTTATTCCTTTATTATTATTTTTCTATTATTTAAATTTTTCCCTCTCTCACATTGATGCGAAGAGCCCGTAAGTAAGCATCACACTGTTAGTCCACACTTGTTGTTCATGAAGCATGTGACAAATAAAATTAGATTTGATAAAGGGATGGCACCAAGATGACTTGAGGATACTGCAGCTAGTGATTGGATCAAGAACATCACATTTCCACACTTAACTACAGACAATGTTGACCCCTGTCCATTTCATAGAAATGGTAACCCTATGTACCCAGGTCAAAAGTAGCGCACAACATAGGGAATAGGGTGACAAACAAATAAGGGAATAGGGTGAGAAGCAGAAAAGTCTCACCAAATGTGGATAGCGTAGTGGAGGGACATCGCATCCCAGCAGTAGTATTCTGAGCATCATACCTGCGACCAGAGGACCTCTCATTCAGCCTACCAATCACAGTGAAGCTTTTACTATCATTACTGACTTCCCAGCCATTACAGAGCACTGCTGGAAGACCTCGCTTCCATTAAAATAATGGGGGGGCTCATAAGAATGAAATGAATGTTTATGATATTACCTTCATTGTATGATGGAGATTTACATTTTCTTTCAGTTGGAATTTGTATGAAGAGATGGAGATAAAATCTCACTGTGATTATACAACATACAAGAAAACAATATAACACATTTCATATGCACACATCACAGAGCACAGAGACTGCTGTCAAGGGTATGTGTTGGGTTTCCATGAACACATACTGTAGGTACACTGGTCCAAAAGTAAAACCACTGATCCACCACTTTTGATTGTTTGTATCCAAATGTTAGTCACTTTTTATCTACAATGTTCATGCAATAAATGCATAGGAGTGAAAACTAAAGACTTGAATTTAAAGATTAAAATCAAAAAGGTAATGCCAGTCTTATTCCATTTTTGGAGTGTATTCATTTTCTTTTCTTTTCCCCTGTGGCCGACAGACAGTCAAAGCAGAACTGAAGATTAATCTAGAAGACCATTGAAGTGCTGCACATTTCTACACTGGTCCCTGTGCTTTCCTCCATTGTCTTCAATTACCATTCTGTTTCACATTCCACCCCGAGGACTGTTTATTCCTCAATGTAGACTTGCATTGTACAACACATGATTACAACTACTGTACAACTGGTATATGATGGTATATCTTCCATTGCCAATGGATCAACAGAAATGTCTGACAATGTATAGTCTGCTGCAGTATACAAGTTGTTTCCCCTGTAGGCAAACTTTTCTAAGTAATAATACTATTGTCAGGGTATATCAGATAAGAAAATGTAGACATTTTGTTCCCCCTCAGTTCGCCATCTTCACATATTAAAGTTCCTTTGTAACATTCAATAAATGTCTGGATCCAGTTTGTACTTACGCAGTGAAGTGTGCAGCAGTGCGTCGCTCCAACATAACTTGTTAGCTAAAATCAGAGCGGCTGGGTAAATATATCACAGAGTACCGATTCATCACCAGTTGGGATTTAGAATGAAAAACAAATCTTGCATTAATTATGCTTTATTTAAAATTAATAAGAGCTTATTGATAGCTAGCTATATTTACACAAACATCATGGCCTGTTGATCATACGACTGATTTATGTTGACATGTTCATTACATAAATGGCACCAGCACTGATGAAATCATACAGTATAGTTAGGCTACGGCACCAGGGTCTATGTCCTCAGATCAGAACATGGCAGGGTGTATTCTTGGCTTTGCAAGAGGGGTGATGTTAAAAGCTTTTTACTGTTAAGAGGTGATTTCTGCCCCCTCCATGAGGGATAGTTTGCTTTCAGGGAGGAAGTGGATGGGTTTCACATGCCTTGGGATATAAGACAGGATAAAATAGAAGCTGGCTCTTATCTCAATGTGTCCTTCCATTAAGAACATGACATTAAATCACTGTGAGCTTGGATGCTTCCTGCCTCGGGCCGACGGAGGACACGTAGCTACTTCATGGGCACGCAAAGGACAAGTATAGCTCAGTCAGATACAATTTTGAAATGTGAATATTTCTATACAATGCTCATTACAGCTTCAAACAACATATGATTTTGGCGTGTGGTGCGTGGGTACAGAATAAAACCAACAAAGCTGCAGTGTGACCTGAAAGGGCGAGATGAATACAACATGATCTGAAATGTGAGGTTTGTGGAATCCACTACGGAGCCGACCCTCAAGAAATGTTTCAGAACAAAAACTGTCTTTTAAAGGGAAAAACAAGAACATGCCTTCAGGGCAATAACAACCCAACAGTTACTCAGCTTGGAGTACAATGGAGTTTTCATAAATGCTGTTTCAGGTCATATAGGCCATGCTACCAGGAACCCCTGAGTCTGAGGAAAATCAATAAACACCAGCACAGATCAAAGTATACTGTTATTCACCTCCTACACATGCTCATTAAAATACCTACCAAAAATAGGCCTATAACTACATTGAATGACAACTCGACTGCAAAATCAAACAAAAGAGTACGAGAAACAACAGAAAAGGGTCCTCTTATAGGTACAGCACTAGCGTTACAGACAAACGCATCAGTTCTCTCCTAGACATTCTCAACAATGAGACCGGGATCCCTCTAACCAACAACCATGGCATCATCAGTGAGAGATTTCTTCAGGTGTTGTATCATGTTGTTGTTGACATATGGCTGAGGAGTGGTGAAGAGTTAACAGCAGCTGTCTCAAGTCTTCACCAGGTATACAGTCTGCCTCATTATCCTGTCCAAAACCCTGGCTTGAAATATGCGCAAACCGTCTCTGCTCCTTGTAAACTGATGCCAGATGCCTCCACCCATGTGACAGTTTTTAAATGTGTTTTTGTATTACTCTTCGTTGCATTGTAGCCAGCACCCTTGAGTCCTACTCTGATCATTCATCAATTCAGTTCAAACTCGCAGTGAGTGATTTTATATGAAAAGGAGGATAAGGTAGGTAAGGGGGGGGAAACAGGCTGCCACAAGGAGATAAACCATAAAACAGATAAGCAGTCAAGAAATTGCAAGTCAGGAAAAGTTTACAATCAAGAGGGTTGAGGGGGACTGGAACATTTGTAGACTGCAAATTGACCGCAAGAAGCCCAAACAGATATGTTTGACTAAAACATAATCATTTCAAACCTTGCTCACATTTGTATACGATCTCGCATCTCTCTATTATGCATGGGAATACTTGCGAACAGATTTCTTAAATTAAAATCACTTTGAGCTGATTTCCTGGTGTTTTTACAGTCTTTTATGTCCCAAAATTAAAAAAAATGAAGAAAGAAAATATATATATAAAAATATTTTTTTTTTTTTGCTCAGACTTGGGGTGTCAAATAAAACCCCCAGTTGGGGAACCCTGCTATAAAACACAGTAATATTAAAATGAATTCAACAGTTGACATAAAACTGAGAAAAAATCCATGAGAAAACAAAAGGATATAGGGGCAACCTGGGATTTGGTTCTACGTGAATAACGTAGAAAGAATTGTGTTTCAAACATAGTGCTCAGCTAAGCATCAATCTTCATACTTCCACATTAATCAAAACATGGTAGTAGATCTTGTATAACTAACTAATAATGGAAGGCTCTTCAAGTATAATTTAAATAAGAAACACTTCACTTATCAAAATGAATATCAGCTGCATTGATCAAATAACCACGTGTATCGGAAGTGTGAAGGAGAAAGCCACACTTAAGCAGCACAGTAGCGTGCATCACATATAATAGAAGCACTAATTCAATAAGGTGGATCAATAGCTACCATGGACCTAACACAGAAACTGCTTGGTCCACCAGGATGGAGTGTATTATGGCTGTGTCTCAATTATTTCTATCACAACTTATCCTACAGCACTGTTCTGCCCTGTTCTCTCCCACTGAATTCGCCCTATGGATCAACAGAGGACATGTTTGAACAGCCGACCCACGGGCCTCAGATGAGGAGGCTTAAGAAACAGTGAAAGACCATCAGGCTGACTTGTGGTGGTCACTGGGACTGGGCATGCAGCTAGGGCAAGATTAAAGGCACACTGGCTGTGTCCGGAATGGCACTCTATTCCCTATGTAGTGCACTACTTTTGACCAGGGTCCATAGGGCTTAGATCAAAAGTAGTGCACTCTATAGGTAATATGGTGCCATTTTGGATGGACACTGGTAGTCTGACTGAGGATGGGGACTGTGTACTACATTAGGTACGTAATAGGTTGCCATTGGAACCAGCTCACTGCTTTGCTCAGCAGAAACTCTATTATTTCAGTGACACTGTCCGTCCTCACTGAAGGGTGAACTCTTGCTCGCTGCACTTTAACTACAAATTTCAGTGCCCCCTATATAAAATGTCCAAATATTAACACCATGTGAAACCTTTAGGTTTCTTGCTCATTGAAAATCAATACTGTGAACAGAATAGCAAACAGAGGTCAATTAACATAGATTAACCTTACACTATGTTACTCCCTACCCCCTACTGAGCTGTTGTATTAATGCCAAAACAACTATAAAATAGCTTTTTAGGTCATCCAACTCAATAGAATAGAAATAACACTGTGGTAGGCCATCCTGTGACTTTATACAGAGATTTACTGAGGAACCCCACTCTATCAAAAGACCATTTGTTTGAGATAGTCAAATATAGATTTCAGCAATGCACCCATAAATCAACATGACATGTTTTTCGATAATAATATTGAATTCTCTTCGACTGAATAAAATATGTGGGCTCTCTTTTTAACTGACACACCTGTAACTACATGGAGGCTTATGGCCAGATTCAGGCAGAGACCTGCCTTAGCGGTGTTTGCACAGTAGCCTTTGATACTGCCCCCCACCCATAGCTTGTTCCGAAAACACATGGGGTATATGCTACAGTGTAAATACTACATTGCATGGTGGATTGAAGTTAGCCCTTGAGAGGACCTTTGTACCTGGTTCATTTTCTAAATGGACCACTTTCAACCTCTCCAATCAGCAATCGTTTGTTCTTAGGTACAAGAAACACATTATGTTCATGCCAATTAAACATAGCGTTGCTAAGAAAGGTTTTTCATGAAGCTGTAAAATATTTTACAGGAAGTAAGTGTGTGTGTGTGCCTCCGTATTTAGACGACATGGTCAAATCAATATGGTAGACACTTGTGCTATTGAAAACAAACACAATGGCAAATGAGTCGAACAAAATGATTTCACCCACTAAATGTAGAAGGAAAACATAGCTGTACCAATTCTGATAAAATCATAATTGGTAAACCATAAACCACCCAAAAGATTCACATTAGCAAACTATTACAAAATCATATGTAGATAAAAGGCCCTCTCACCAAGTCCGTTATTTATACACTTAAAATAAATATGAGCACGTCTTGTTTATGACGCAGTTCGCACCCTTTGCAAAATATCATCCTGTCGCAGTCTGTCAAATATTGATTCAGAACAGGTTAGATTTTTGTGTCTTTTCGTGGGCGAAAATAAGCTGTTGAACAATAGAAATTGTTATCTGGGACACTGCCACTGACAGGTCTGTGGTTTCGTTGTGTGAATTAATTAAATGAATCTGCCCGTTTATGTTTGCAATGTATAAATGCAGCAATTTATTAATTTAGTCAATGTAGGAATTTAGCCAATGTGATTACATCACATCAGAGCTACTTGTCACTCTTGCCATTCAAACTTCCCCACCAGTTCATTGCCAACGCTGTAGCTTATTTTATAGCCACTCAGAAAGCAAGAGGATCGATCAATGCTTCTCTCCTTGAAAGGCCTTGGCCTATTAGTTTTAAAATATCGCTCGAAATAAGATATATACAGTACCAGTCAAAAGTTTGGACACACCAACTCATTCAAGTTTTTTCAATTTGTAGTATTTTTTTACATTGTAGAATAATAGTGAAGACATCAAAACTATGAAATAACACATATGGAATCATGTAGTAACCAACAACAACAAAAAGTGTTAAACAAATCTAAATATATTTTATATTTGAGATTCTTCAAAGTAGCCACCCTTTGCCTTGATGACAGCTTTGCACACTCCTGGCAATCTCTCAGCGAGCTTCAACTGGAATGCTTTTCCAACAGTCTTGAAGGAGTTCCCACATATACTAAGCACTTGTTGGCTGGTTTTCCTTCACTCTGCGGTCCAACTCATCTCAAACAAATGATAGTCCCACTAAGCGGAAACCAGATGGGATGGCATATCGCTGCAGAATGCTGTGGTAGCCATGCTGGATAAGTGTGCCTTGAATTCTAAATAAATCATAGACAGTGTTAGCAGCAAAGCACCCCATCACACCTCCTCCTCCATGCTTCACAGTGGGAACCACAAATGCAGAGATCATCCGTTCACCGACTCTTTTTCTCACAAAGACATGGACGAAAAGATCGCAACGCAGTTAGTGACAAAAGGCAGTAAAAATGAACAGAACATTTAATGTTAAGATGTGCTTAAGGTCTTGTTAAAAACTAACCATTTCTGTTTATTTTTGCAGACGAGGTTGGCATAATCAAGACTCAACATTTAACAGAAAAAAATTCTGTATCTTGAAGCTAAAACCAGAAACCACTCATATACTGTATGTTGTGTATCAAATAATTTACCTGTGGGGTTACAATTTTAATTCTATGCCTCATTTTGAATTAGAATAATTTCACCCTAAGGCTGCGTTTACACAGGCAGTCCAAATCTGTCACACCCTGATCTGTTTCACCTGTCCTTGTGATTGTTTCCACCCCTCCAGGTGTCGCTTATTTTCCCCAGTTTATTTATTCCTGTGTTTCCTGTCTCTCTGTGCCAGTTCGTCATGCATGTTTCCAAGTCAACCAGTGTTTTTCCCATTCTCCTGCTTTTTGCATTCTCCTTTTTCTAGTCCTCCCGGTTTTGACCCTTGCCTGTTTCTGTACTTTGTACCCGCCTGCCTGACCATTCAGCCTGCCATTCAGCCTGTCTGCCACTCTGTACCTCCTGGACTCTGATCTGGTTTTGACCTTTTTGCCTGTCCACAACCATTCTCTTGCCTACCCCTTTGGATTAATAAACATTGTAAGACTCCAACCATCTGCCTCCTGTGTATGCATTTGGGTCTCGCCTTGTGACTTGATAAAATCTGGTCTTTTGACCAATCACATCAGATCTTTTTCCATCAGATCTTTTTCAGAGCTGATCTGATTGGCCAAAAGACCAATTAGTGAAAAAAAGATCAGAATTGGGGTGCCTAATTCAAAATTGTAACTCCACAAGTAACTTTCTGAATGGACATAAAGAATTCACGCAAATTAGGCAATGGTATTAACTTGTATGTTGACCAAGGAAGATTGGCAAATGGGTACTAGGGTACCCTGTGTTAAGCATGGCTGCTTTGAACTAATTACTTTTGTACAAAGTAGGACTATTTCACACTTGGAAAGAGAAAAATATGCATGTGATAAAGGGAACAACTTTGTGATTCTGTGGACGCAGTTAAATTCACACTAAAATGTTTTTCTAAATATACTTTATATAAAGGCTACGGATAAACTAGTAGGCTATACCCCCACTTATAGCTTGTGTTGAATGTCATTTTAGAACTACACTGAACAAAAATATAAATGCAACATGTAAAGTGTTTCAGACATGTTCCATACGCACAAAAAGCTTACTTGTCTCAAATTGTGTGCACCAATTTGTTTGCATCTCTCTTAGTGAGCATTTATTATTTGCCAAGATAATACATCTACCTGACAGTTGTGGCATATCAAGATGCTGAATAAACAGCATGATTATTACACAGGTGCACCTTGTGCTGGGGACAATAAAAGGCCACTAAAATGTGCAGTTGTCACACAAATGCTGTCTGCGGGAATGTTCAGGTAATTGAATGTTAATTTCTCTACCATAAGCCGTTTTAGAGAATTTTGCAGTACGTCCAACCGGCCTCAAACTCAGACCACGTTTATGGCGTTGTGTGGACAACGTCGTGAACAGTGTGCCCCATGGTGGCAGTGGGGTTATGGTATTGGCAGGCATAAGCTACAGACAATGACCACAATTGCATTTTATCGATGACAATTTGAAAGCACAGAGATACGGTGACGAGAGGCCCATTGTGAGGCCCATTTTTTTTTAAGGTATCTGTATTCCCAGTCATGTGAAATCCATAGTTTAGGGCCTAGAATCTTTGAAATTGTTTATATTTTTGTTCAGTATAATACAACACTTTGCCAAATGTTTTTTTTCTCCTTACTATGACACCCAACTCAATTTACCAGTAACCATTCCTCACTACACAGAGAAGATAACTGGGGCTTGGACAGATGGGCTTGGACATAGAGACATGAACAAAGACCATCATCACATCCACAGAGCCAACACTGCAGTGTCTGTACTGCATGACGTAAAGATGTCATACAAGCACAAGGTTACAAGCTGCAAGCACATCAGACCATGCTTTAATTTTTCCCAAGATGGGCCACATTTCTCAAGCTCCCCAGAAAGTAATCCCCCTACCAGTCATCAAGTATCTGTCCTTCTCCATGATGCTCCGCTCTCATCCCCATACTGTCACTGTCTGTTAACACTACATACTGTCAAACGCTTCCTGGAAGTCAAGCACTTCGTTCTGTTATACTGCAACAGCATCCAGGAAAGGTTTTGTAGATAGATACACTTATAAAAGCTGCTCTCCAATCCATAGTATACCCTGGTCAATGGGCCCTGGTCAAAAGTAGAGCACTATAAAAGGAAATAGGGTGCCATTTGGGACGCACACCTGGTTCTAGAATGAAGAGGTGTTGCTGGTTAAGACCACCGCAGAAGGCACCGATTGAATGTGTTGACTGAGATGGATGAACGTATTCTCTGTGGATTGTACATGATTTAGCACTGCGACCGAGAGGGCCACCTCAGCCTGTCCTGATTGCTCTCCCCTACCTCCGATAAAGAATGAAAAAACTTCAGCTTCCTTTATTATAGATGAGCCCATCATGACACTAGAATTGGAGAATGGAATTCAAAACAATGCTTTTGGGGGGGACCAATGCCTACATTGATTTTCCTCCCGGAATTTCCCAAGTTGTCAGTGAGAGTGAGATAAAGAGCTCATCACTCAGTCACACCATCTGGGGTGTAATTTAAGCTAGTTGTCCACCGAAAACACTTTCTCTTCAAGCCAAATAGCTATATTAGAGCAGGATAATCATGCACATTGTCACATAAAGAGAAAAGCACAGGGGTGAGAGTAGTAGACACACTTATATGGCTGTACTGTACGCTCATACAAAGAAAATAATTCATCAATTGAAGTGGATGAATGTATTCTTGTATTTAATCATCTTGACGCACAGAAAGTCATGAGTCATAAAATAAGGGCCAAAACAGCAACCCCAGGCAGTAACTGCTAGCTAGCTGGTCTAACAGAGCAAGGGGGCTATGTGTTTATTACCACCATCATCACTGTTTATCACTTCTGAATGTACAGCCATTTGGTTTCATTTAAATGTAATTCTGGGCACTGAACTGCACACGTTGACAGCCAGATTCTGATGATTCATTCTAGAACAGAATGGCAGTTGGAAATATCACAGCCCCCTACTATCTCAGAGTGAAAACAACAGATTTGACCTTTGTCTCTTTTCATCAATGCCTGGCTACATTGCTGAATAAAAACATAAATATTCTACAAAAAATAAAAGTAGAGGCAATTTCAGACCAAGGTCTTAATTTTTCATTTTTTTGTGTGTGTGTCGGATATTGGTCCAACTGTGTCAATCATATTCAGGGCAGCTAACAGAGAGAGGCAAATCAGCACCCTGGTTCACAGGTGAACTGGTCTATAAAGCAATTTGATGAGTCTCCATGTCAAATGTTTATTGCAAAGCTCTTGGAGACTTACCCAAAGACTCACAGCTGTAATCGCTGCCAAGTGTTACTAACATGTATTGTCTTAGGGGAGTGAATACTTATTTAACCAATATATATGTGTTTTATTTTTATAAATGTTTTATAACTGTTAGAGTATTTTGTGTAGATCATTGACCAAAAATGACAAATAAATCAATTTTAATCCCACTTTGGAACACAACAAAATTTGAAAATGTTAAGGGGTGTGAATACTTTCTGAAGCCACTGTACATTGTGCTGTTCTCTCGAACACAGCGATTGCTGTCAGCTCTGCAGTCCTGCTGGAATGCTCAGGCAGCCAGACTACAGGTCTTGCATGACCCAACATTGGCTGTGTACCAAATTGCACCCTATTGCCTTTATAGTGCACTACTTTTGACTAGAACCCTATTGGCTTTGTTTAAAAGTAGTGCACTATAAAGGGAATAGGGTGCCATTTGGTACACATGTTAGTAACACCTTTGGCAGCGATTACAGCTGTGAGTCTTTTTGGGTAAGTCTCCAAGAGCTGTATTGTACCACCTGTATGGTACAATATTTGCCCATTATTCTTTTTAAAACTCTGTCAAGTTGGTTGTTGATCCTTGTTAGAAAGCCATTTTCAAGTCTTGCAACAGATTTTCAAGCCAGTTTAAGTCAAAACTAACTAGGCCACTCAGGAACATTTAATGTCGTCTTGGTAAGCAACTCCAGTGAAGATTTGGCCTTGTGTTTTAGGTTATTGTCCTGCTGAAAATGAATTCGTCTCCCAGTGTCTGTTGGAAAGAAGACAATCACGTTTACCTGTAGGATTTTGCCTGAGCTTAGCTGTATTACGTTTCTTTTTAACCTAAAAAAACTCCCTAGTCCTTGCCGATGACAAGCATACCCAGAACACGATGCAGCCACCACCATGCTTGAAAATATGAAGAGTGGTACTCAGTGATGTGTTGTGTTGGATTTGCCCCAAACATAATTCAGAACAAAGTTAATTGCTTTGCCACATTTTTTTTGTAGTATTACTTATGCGCCATGTTGCAAACAGGAGTAACTACAATGTTGTTGATCCATCCTCAATTTTCTCCTATCACAACCACTCGAACTGTTTTAAAGTCACCATTGGCCTCATGGTGAAATCCCTGAGCAGTTTCCTTCCTTTCTGGCAACCGAGTTAGGAAGGACGCCTGTATCTTTGTAGTGACTGGGTGTATTGATACACCATCCAAAGCCGATTTAATAACTTCACCATGCTCAAAGGGATATTCAGCATATGCTTTTTTAATAATTTTTTTTCACACACATCTACCAAATTGGTGCCCTTCTTTGCGAGGCATTTAAAAACCTCCCTGGTCTTTGTAGTTGAATCTGTGCTTGAAATTCCCTACTCGATTGAGGGACCTTACAAATATTGTATGTGTGGGGTACAAAGAAGGGGTAGTCATTAAAAAAACCTGGTTAACCACTATTATTGAACACAGAATTAATCCTTCCAATTTATTATGTGACTTGTTAAGCACATTTGTACTCCTGAACTTTTTTCAGGTTTGCCATAACAAAGGGGTTGAATACTTGACTTCAGCTTTTCATTTTTTTTTTTATTACATTTTCTACAAATATCATTCCACTGGGGTATTCTATCTAGATCAGTGACACAAAACCTAAATGTAATCAATATTAAATTCCGGCTGTAACACAACAAAATGTGGAAAAAGCCAAGGCGTGTGAATACTTTCCTAAAGACAATATGTTTTAAAACACACCTCTGGAGGAGGACAGATAAAATAAATGCATTCACGCCGCCGCATGGCCGGTTGGTTCTGCACTGACTATTGACTCAGAGCCAAGGAATGATAAGGCTGCACAGAATAATGCAAAGATTGTGATGTACCAGACAGCTTTCTTATCCAGTCTTCATTGCAATAACTAGGCTAGCTTAATATTAACAGCTAAATAGTACTCACTTCTAACCTAAAGGATACACATAAATCATGTTTCAGGTGACATTAAATAATACATTCTAAATGAATGAGGTAGATTAAGGATTTATACAAACGGAATGTACAGTCAGGTCCAAAATGATTGGCACCCTTGATAAAGATGAGCAAAAAAAGACTATAAAATAAATACTGAGCTATATTGATTTGATACATACATACATACATACATACATACATACATACATACATACATACATACATACATACATACATACATACATACATACATACATACATACATACATACATACAATTTCTCAGACAAAGTAATTAACAAGTAATTACTATTTTTTTTAATTTATAATCTCATCTTTTAATCAAGGGTGCCAATAATGTTGAACCTGACTGTATATTCCATAATTTAATTGGAAACACTTTATCAAGGGTGCTTTGTTGCACAATAATTCAATGAAAATTAATGCAGGACTTCCTGGTTAGTTAATTTGCCTGTCCTTCATTCATCCATGGGTAGAGGGAAAAGGGTGTGATTTGGGGTGTAACCTAATACTACACCTCTGAGATTAAATCTCACTTTGATAATGATGCCAATGTGATTTATGGTCAGCATGGTATCCAGCCATCACCAACTCGTTACAATGTCAAATCTGCTGATCTCTGAATCATTCTCCGACAGTTACCAATCAATCCTCATCATGGCAAGTGACATCATCTATCTATATCTATATAGCTTATGTATCCAGAAATGGATAAACATCATCATTCATATGATCATGATTATCTATTGAACACATCGTTTTCAAAATCTTCACCAAAACACAACATTCTCCATACTGATCAGGCAAGACCCCTGATCAATCCCATGCTAATGGACTTGCAAACATAGAATCACAAATAAAACACATTTTCAAAGGAGCGTTACAACGTGTATTCAAACGTGCTGTAGTCCACATGAAATCAGCATGGTATATAGGATAATAATATATATTATACTGTAGCTTCCTTGTTCTATATAGCATGCTGATTTCATATTATCTGATTCACATATGAAATCATATTGTATGTAGCCTACTTCAGCCCTGATAGATGGAGATCAGAACACTATCCTATCCTTGTGTGTGATGAGGCAAGATTGGAACTGTGAGTCCTTTTAAAAGTTTCCCCAGGGCAGCGTGCACTGGGCTTGCTTAGAGTAGTGTTGTACAGGCGAAACCTCCGGTCATGCCCCCCTCGCGTGATTTTAGTTTGTGGTGAGTAGTGCTGTTCCACAACTCCATTGATCCTTAAGAGCTTAAATCTGTTGAGCGGTGGCACCGGGGGGGGGTAAGGTCCGAATGCTTCAAAGGCTACCGTGATGGCACTGGTTGGTTAATAGAATCAACCTTGTAAAGATATGTGCGTGCAACACCTGTTTTGACCTCCATCTGAGTGTTGTGACACACGTTTGGAAGAGGCAAGAAGGGCAAGAAGGGAGATCTCTTCATATTAGCGTACTGAAGTAGGCCTCTACCAAATACATAGGCTTAGTCACAAATAGCACATAATTCCCTTTATGGGCCCTTGTCAAATGTAGTGCACTATAAAGGGAATAGGGTGCCATTTTAGTGCACTATAAAAAAAGGATGTCATCCACTAGCTTTCCAGAACAACTGCAAAATAACTCAGGCACAATGACTGTAGCCCTGACTGGTCTATGGTTTTGTGCCATTGAGTGAAATGATCTCATATCAACTCAATTGTTTTTCCCCACCAGGAATGCGAATCAAAGCACAATGTATGCCTACATTACACTAGGAATAAAGACATTTCATCTTTTCAATAAGCGATAGCTGACAAGCCAATGCAGAACTGGAGTCAGTGCACAAGACCTTAAGCACATCTTAACAGATCCCCATTAGCCCATCGCACCCCAATGTGGAGGAACAGATCCCCAGTAGCCCATCGCACCCCAATGTGGAGGAACAGATCCCCAGTAGCCCATCGCACCCCAATGTGGAGGAACAGATCCCCAGTAGCCCATCGCACCCCAATGTGGAGGAACAGATCCCCAGTAGCCCATCGCACCCCAATGTGGAGGAACAGATCCCCATTAGCCCATCGCACCCCAATGTGGAGGAACAGATCCCCAGTAGCCCATCGCACCCCAATGTGGAGGAACAGATCCCCAGTAGCCCATCGCACCCCAATGTGGAGGAACAGATCCCCATTAGCCCATCGCACCCCAATGTGGAGGAACAGATCCCCAGTAGCCCATCGCACCCCAATGTGGAGGAACAGATCCCCAGTAGCCCATCGCACCCCAATGTGGAGGAACAGATCCCCAGTAGCCCATCGCACCCCAATGTGGAGGAACAGATCCCCATTAGCCCATCGCACCCCAATGTGGAGGAACAGATCCCCAGTAGCCCATCGCACCCCAATGTGGAGGAACAGATCCCCAGTAGCCCATCGCACCCCAATGTGGAGGAACAGATCCCCAGTAGCCCATCGCACCCCAATGTGGAGGAACAGATCCCCATTAGCCCATCGCACCCCAATGTGGAGGAACAGATCCCCAGTAGCCCATCGCACCCCAATGTGGAGGAACAGATCCCCAGTAGCCCATCGCACCCCAATGTGGAGGAACAGATCCCCAGTAGCCCATCGCACCCCAATGTGGAGGAACAGATCCCCATTAGCCCATCGCACCCCAATGTGGAGGAACAGATCCCCAGTAGCCCATCGCACCCCAATGTGGAGGAACAGATCCCCAGTAGCCCATCGCAACCCAATGTGGAGGAACAGATCCCCAGTAGCCCATCGCACCCCAATGTGGAGGAACAGATCCCCAGTAGCCCATCGCACCCCAATGTGGAGGAACAGATCCCCATTAGCCCATCGCACCCCAATGTGGAGGAACAGATCCCCAGTAGCCCATCGCACCCCAATGTGGAGGAACAGATCCCCAGTAGCCCATCGCACCCCAATGTGGAGGAACAGATCCCCATTAGCCCATCGCACCCCAATGTGGAGGAACAGATCCCCAGTAGCCCATCGCACCCCAATGTGGAGGAACAGATCCCCAGTAGCCCATCGCAACCCAATGTGGAGGAACAGATCCCCATTAGCCCATCGCACCCCAATGTGGAGGAACAGATCCCCAGTAGCCCATCGCACCCCAATGTGGAGGAACAGATCCCCAGTAGCCCATCGCACCCCAATGTGGAGGAACAGATCCCCATTAGCCCATCGCACCCCAATGTGGAGGAACAGATCCCCAGTAGCCCATCGCACCCCAATGTGGAGGAACAGATCCCCAGTAGCCCATCGCACCCCAATGTGGAGGAACAGATCCCCAGTAGCCCATCGCACCCCAATGTGGAGGAACAGATCCCCAGTAGCCCATCGCACCCCAATGTGGAGGAACAGATCCCCATTAGCCCATCGCACCCCAATGTGGAGGAACAGATCCCCATTAGCCTACTGCAGGGTTTCCAAACACAGTCCCCCCCCCCCCCCCCCCCCCCCCCCCCCCCCCCCCCCCCCCAGCACTACACAGCTGATTCAAATAATCAAAGCATGATGAGTTGGTTGTTTGATCAGTTGTGTAGTACTGGGGCAAAAAACAAAACGTGCACCCAGGGGTGGCAGGACCGAGTTTGGGAAACCCTGGCCTACTGGGGAAGCATTATGTCTCATACACTTGAAGGACTAGTATGGATACAGTAGGGCTCAATCCAAAATGGCACCCTATTCACCATGGGGCTCTGGTCAAAAGTAGTGCACTGCATAAGGAATTGGGTGCCATTTGGGACATATCCCTAGGTCCTTGGTAGCTGATTGATTACTTGATGATGTTGTAACCCTTTCCTTTCTTATATGAACATCCAGTCATTTGCTCTAAATTTGCATTCATTTTAATTCATACTTACCATGTGTGTAAATTACTTTTGCATTAACTGCTTTCTCAATTGATAGCGGACGATGATTATGATCATTCTTGCGCCTGTTGCTTCTCACACAGCACATGATATTGCTGTAAAGCAAAGGTTATTCAACCAGTTCAATATAAGACACAGATAGTACGGGTAAAACGAATTACTGTATTGAGAAACTGTTTGAGGAGTCGGGGAGAAGACAGTATCCGGATTGTTGAAGAAAAGATAATGAGGACAGAACCGTATGTCCTTCTAGCGAAGGGATGACAAAAAATAACTCGTGTTACTGATCAAATGGTACTAATATGGTACTAATATTTTTAGCAAAAAGGTGTCCAACTCAAGTAGTCATTCAGTTCATTTAGAGAAACTAGGCAAAGCACAAGCAACATGAAACTGATGTGTAAGTGCACAAATAAGAAACCGCACCTGTCAAGTTACTGGACCCAATGTTGGAGACAAGTAAAAAACACACAAATGATACCCAAATGATTTGGATATATTAGATGTCTTGTTTGGAACCTTACCTTTAGATGTCGTGCACGTTGTGCAATAAACAAGGAACACGAAGCCCAAGGAGAGGTAGCGTCCCTTCGTCATCACACACATACTGTAGCTTCAGCTTCACTTTCCAGTGGATGCGCTGGACCGGGAGAAATTCCCCCGTTTTCACCCTCTTCTTGCAAGCCTTGACATGGTGCTGTCAGTAACAGGTTCCTATGTAATTATCATGGACCATGGGACAGTCACTCTAACCCGCTGGAAAGAACCTTGCGCTGACACACCAGACAACCGCATCTTTACTTCACTTTACTGTGTAACACAGACGTTGTTGCGGGGTACTGCTCGGACTTTTCTAGCACCTTTCATGCCAAGCTGTATATGACAGACCGGTAAACCAATGGCGCTTCGCGGTGGGCGTGGAGCAGAGGAGAACGGCGGAAACGCCCGGAGAAAGCAGAGTTACGCAGTTGGACATAGCGTGGCTGGTGTTATGTTTAAATCAGGGTCGAGTCTATTTGTCTTCCCACGACATCACTGTAGCCTTTCTGTAAATGATGAAGGAAGAAGAGTTCATTTTTTAAATATTTTTGAGTAAGGTCATTTTACCCCTATCAAATGAACAAAAGATGAAGATTAAAATTACACTCAAGGTTGGACTCTTGAATGTAGCATCCCTTAAAAAAACATGTTCCAGTTTTGAAAGTGCAGTAACTGCAGTCGACTGTGGTATTTTGGACGATGTAATTGCAGAATAACTACAGTTATACTGCACTCTAACTGCAGTTATGCGGCAGTGTACTGCAGTTATATTGCACTCTGACTGCAATATATTTTCGTATAGGATGGACCTCAATATTATGCACATTACCTGAAGGCCAATACATTTTTTTAAAGATTGTATTATTTTCAGTGTGGAATAAGTATTTTTCCAAAACCTTGGATTTTCATCCTTGATTTTCATCAGTTTTACCACAGCATCCCATTAACTTTGGCAGGGGCAATTCCCTTTGAAGTGTATGCGGCACCTTGCCTATTAGATTATGGTGGATGTACCAGTACCTCTAAACGCATCGGCCTGCCTGCTTTATCCCACTCCACTTTTCTGGCTTCATATTGGATAGCCCAAATTACTCTTCAAGGACAGCAAAGAATAACCCAGGAATTACTCAAATACTAATTTAAGATGTCCTCTGTGTTGCCATATCAAGCATGACAGATTCTATTCCATCACACTCTCACCTCTGCATGTCTGGTGAAAGTGACTCACAGAGAGAAGCATCATCAGAGGGCATCACAGGAAAAATATATATTTTCTTTGCAGGTCACACTGTCTGAAGAGGATAAGTAATCATTTTCACTAGAACACTTGCTCTGTGTGAGATCATAGCATTCTTATCCTTATGTATAACAAGACATATACACAAAAACTGTGATTACTTTATAATAACAATAAAATGATTATTGAATCACAGAAAAATTCAATGGCAGACCAAATTGACAAGAACAAATCCGCAAAGTGATTTTCAGTTTTTTTTCTATGCCATGAATTTCAATTGCAGCAACAGGCCATTTTCTAAGGATAGTTCTTCACATGCTACCTTTTCAAAATGTACATTATACTGCATGTCACCCACCCATAAGTTGTGAAAGACATGTACACTGAACAAAAATATAAATGCAACATGAAACAATTTCAAAGATTTTACATACAGTTTTACATACAGTTCAATACAATTCAATCAGTAAATTGAAATAAATTCATTTGGCCCTAATCTATAGATTTCACATGACTGGGAATACAGATATGCATCTGTAGATCACAGATACTGTACCTTAAAAAAAGGTAGGGCTGTGGATTAGAAAACCAGTCAGTATCTGGTGTGACTACCACTTTCCTCATGCAGCGTAACACATCTCCGTCTCACAGAGTTGATCAGACTGTTGATCGTGGCCGGTGGAATGTTGTCCCACTCTTCTTGAATCGTTGTGCGAGGTTGCTGGATATTGTCAAAAACATCGATCCAGAGAATCCCAAACATGCTCAATGTATGACATGTCTGGTGAGTATGCAGGCCATGGAAGAACTGGGACATTTTCAGCTTCCCGGAATTATGTACAGATCCTTGCAACATGGGGCTGTGCATTATCATGCCGAAACATGAGGTGATGGCGGCGGATGAATGGCACGACAATGGGCCTCAGGATCTTGTCACGGTATCTCTGTGCATTCAAATTGCCATCGATAAAATGCAATTGTGTTCATTGTCCGTAGCTTAGGCCTGCCCATACCATAACCCCATCGCCATCATGGGGCACTCTGTTCACAACATTTACATTTACATTACATTTACATTTAAGTCATTTAGCAGACGCTCTTATCCAGAGCGACTTACAAATTGGTGCATTCACCTTATGATATCCAGTGGAACAACCACTTTACAATAGTGCATCTAAATCTTTTAAGGGGGGGGGTTAGAAGGATTACTTTATCCTATCCCAGGTATTCCTTAAAGAGGTGGGGTTTCAGGTGTCTCCAGAAGGTGGTGATTGACTCCGCTGTCCTGGCGTCGTGAGGGAGCTTGTTCCACCATTGGGGTGCCAGAGCAGCGAACAGTTTGGACTGGGCTGAGCGGGAACCGTGCTTCCTCAGAGGTAGGGGGGCCAGCAGGCCAGAGGTGGATGAACGCAGTGCCCTTGTTTGGGTGTAGGGCCTGATCAGAGCCTGAAGGTATGGAGGTGCCGTTCCCCTCACAGCTCCGTAGGCAAGCACCATGGTCTTGTAGCGGATGCGAGCTTCAACTGGAAGCCAGTGGAGAGAGCGGAGGAGCGGGGTGACGTGAGAGAACTTGAGAAGGTTGAACACCAGACGGGCTGCGTTGAGTTGGATGAGTTGTAGGGGTTTAATGGCACAGGCAGGGAGCCCAGCCAACAGCGAGTTGCAGTAATCCAGACGGGAGATGACAAGTGCCTGGATTAGGACCTGCGTCGCTTCCTGTGTGAGGCAGGGTCGTACTCTGCGAATGTTGTAGAGCATGAACCTACAGGATCGGGTCACCGCCTTGATGTTAGTGGAGAACGACAGGGTGTTGTCCAGGATCACGCCAAGGTTCTTAGCACTCTGGGAGGAGGACACAAGGGAGTTGTTAACCGTGATGGCGAGATCATGGAACGGGCAGTCCTTCCCCGGGAGGAAGAGCAGCTCCGTCTTGCCGAGGTTCAGCTTGAGGTGGTGATCCGTCATCCACACTGATATGTCTGCCAGACATGCAGAGATGCGATTCGCCGCCTGGTTATCAGAAGGGGGAAAGGAGAAGATTAATTGTGTGTTGTCTGCATAGCAATGATAGGAGAGACCATGTGAGGATATGACAGAGCCAAGTGACTTGGTGTATAGCGAGAATAGGAGAGGGCCTAGAACAGAGTCCTGGGGGACACCAGTGGTGAGAGCGCGTGTTGCGGAGACAGATTCTCGTCACGCTACCTGGTAGGAGCGACCTGTCAGGTAGGAAGCAATCCAAGCGTGGGCCGCGCCGGAGATGCCCAACTCGGAGAGGGTGGAGAGGAGGATCTGATGGTTCACAGTATCAAAGGCAGCAGATAGGTCTAGAAGGATGAGAGCAGAGGAGAGAGAGTTAGCTTTAGCAGTGCGGAGAGCCTCCGTGACACAGAGAAGAGCAGTCTCAGTTGAATGCCCAGTCTTGAAACCTGACTGATTAGGATCAAGAAGGTAATTCTGAGAGAGATAGCAGGAGAGCTGGCCAAGGACGGCACGTTCAAGAGTTTTGGAGAGAAAAGAAAGAAGGGATACTGGTCTGTAGTTGTTGACATGGGAGGGATTGAGTGTAGGTTTTTTCAGAAGGGGTGCAACTCTCGCTCTCTTAAAGACGGAAGGGACGTAGCCAGCGGTCAAGGATGAGTTGATGAGCGAGGTGAGGTAGGGGAGAAGGTCTCCGGAAATGGTCTGGAGAAAAGAGGAGGGGATAGGGTCAAGTGGGCAGGTTGTTGGGCGGCCGGCCGTCACAAGACGCGAGATTTCATCTGGAGAGAGAGGGGAGAAAGAGGTCAAAGCACAGGGTAGGGCAGTGTGAGCAGGACCAGCGGTGTCGTTTGACTTAGCAAATGAGGATCGGACATCGTCAACCTTCTTTTCAAAATGGTTGACGAAGTCATCCGCAGAGAGGGAGGAGGGGGGGGAGGGGGAGGAGGATTCAGGAGGGAGGAGAAGGTAGCAAAGAGCTTCCTAGGGTTAGAGGCAGATGCTTGGAATTTAGAGTGGTAGAAAGTGGCTTTAGCAGCAGAGACAGAAGAGGAGAATGTAGAGAGGAGGGAGTGAAAGGATGCCAGGTCCGCAGGGAGGCGAGTTTTCCTCCATTTCCGCTCGGCTGCCCGGAGCCCTCTTCTGTGAGCTCGCAGTGAGTCGTCGAGCCACGGAGCAGGAGGGGAGGACCGAGCCGGCCTGGAGGATAGGGGACAGAGAAAATCAAAGGATGCAGAAAGGGAGGAGAGGAGGGTTGAGGAGGCAGAATCATGAGATAGGTTAGAGAAGGTTTGAGCAGAGGGAAGAGATGATAGGATGGAAGAGGAGAGAGTAGCGGGAGAGAGAGAGCGAAGGTTGGGACGGCGCAATACCATCCGAGTAGGGGCAGAGTGAGAAGTGTTGGATGAGAGCGAGAGGGAAAAGGATACAAGGTAGTGGTCGGAGATTTGGAGGGGAGTTGCAATGAGATTAGTGGAAGAACAGCATCTAGTAAAGATGAGGTCAAGCGTATTGCCTGCCTTGTGAGTAGGGGGGGAAGATGAGAGGGTGAGGTCAAAAGAGGAGAGGAGTGGAAAGAAGGAGGCAGAGAGGAATGAGTCAAAGGTAGACGTGGGGAGGTTAAAGTCACCCAGAACTGTGAGAGGTGAGCCATCCTCAGGAAAGGAACTTATCAAGGCGTCAAGCTCATTGATGAACTCTCCAAGGGAACCTGGAGGGCGATAAATGATAAGGATGTTTGACATCAGTAAACTGCTCACCCACATGATACCATCTGACATCTGTCGGTACAGTTGAAACAGGGATTCATCTGTGAAGAGCACACTTCTCCAGTGTTCCAGGGGTCAACTTAAGTTGGTTACGACACCAAACTGCAGTCAGGTAAAGACCCTGGTGAGAACGACGAGCACGCACGCAGATGAGCTTCCTTGAGATGGTTTCTGACAGTTTGTGCAGAACTTCTTCGAATGTGCAAACCCACAGTTTGATCAGCTGTCCGGGTGGCTGGTCTCAGACAATCCCGCAGGTGAAAAAGCCGAATGAGGAAGTCCTGGACTGGCGTGGTTACACGTGGTCTGCGGTTGTGAGGCCAGTTGGACGTACTGCCAAATTCTCTAAAATGACATTGGAGGGGGCCTATGGTAGAGAAATGAACAATCAATTCTCTGGCAACAGCTCTGGTGGACATCCCTGCAGTCAGCAAGCCAATTGCACGCACCCTCAAAACTTGAGACATCTGTGGCATTGTGTTGTGTGACAAAACTGCACATTTTAGAGTGGCCTTTTATTTTCCCCAGCACAAGGTGCACCTGTGTAATGATCATGCTGTTTAATTAGCTTCTTGATATACCACACCTGTCAGGGGGATGGATTATCTTGGCATTTGAGAGAAATATGTTTTTTGTGTCCTTGGAAAAATTCTGGGATCTTTTATTTCAGCTCATGAAACATGGGACCAACACCTTACATGTTGAGTTTATATTTTTGTTCAGTATATATTGTAAGTTACTGGGGTGAAGTAAAAGCTTGAACAATATGGCTGTGCCTTTCCAACACTAAGTGAACACAAACATATTACTGCCACTTGATGCTTCTTTAGTAAGAGAGGTACAGTATGACATCAATTATTAAGCCAGACATGAGGGCTGGTTTCTTATCCAGTTTTTTTCCTGGAGGGTATTCATGTGCACATCTTTGATGCCGTTATGAATTGATTGAACATCTTTATATTTATTTATTTTCTGCACGCTATGGCCTGAGTGCAAGTCGAGGAGGCCTGAAAACTCAAGCAGAAAGGTCACTGTCACTTACTTTGTCCCAAATGGCACCCAGTTCACTATATAGTGCTTCCATGGGACTCTGGTCAAATGTAGTGCACTATATAGGGAATAGGGTGCCATTTGGGACACAAGACTGTCACTTTCATGTCAAAACTATTGAGTGGTTCGTAATGTGTAGCATCCTGCGGGGATCAACATTAATTTCTTCAAGGGAACATGCCGGAAATCCATAAACAAACCAGCAGTGAGTGTGTGATCGCTGGCCTGCCTGAAGGCTTTGTCTATTGGAAGATTACTGTAGGTGCCCACAGGGGAAGCCGTAACAGATGAGGTGACCCTCACATGCATACAGATGTGACACTGCTGTATGTGCATCGATTCTCAATGAGCGCCAGATACACTACATCATGTAAATGCTGTGCTTAGCAGGTAAATGGCTGCCATGCTAAAGAGACACTGATAGACGCTGGTCATCAGGTGGTTGTGGTTTTCTCCCTGCACTTCTGAAAGTGACAGGTATTTCACACAAAAAACAAGTACGTAGTGCTTTATCAATATTAAATAAAATTATCCTCTTAGGAGGGTTCAGAAAGATGTTGTATTATAACTTTAACTATGTAAAAAAAATGCAATATCAAAAAAGTTCATGTTTGTTTTCTTAAGTTGATTTATCTTTTACAAGGCACTATCTAAAATCAAGCAATAACAGGTTTTCTATGAAGCAATCATTTTTGCTACTGTACATCCACCCACAATCTTCAGCCTACATTGTATGTGAAGTTGCCATGGGCACTGAATACATTGAACACCTTCTTGACCTCATGAAGACCTTTATATTACCAACATCGCTAATAGCGAGCTGGTTTATTTTCACCCATAGAGAATACACTTCAGCTGTTGATTGTGATTACTGTGTTGAGTAGCTTTCATTAATCATACAATATGAAGAATTTTCTAATTGAGATAGACTGACTCGTATCATGTGTGCATTCCAAATAGCCCCGTATTCTATTCCCTATAGCCTACAAATGTGGACCTGAGTAGCACACTATATCAGGAATAGGGTGGCATTTGGGAGGCAGCTCATGTGACTTTAGAGTTAGGGTGATACAAAGGTGAGGCTTGTAAACGGAGCACTTCAGATGAGACTCACAAGGACATAAGCAGACCATGTTAGAGCCAATGAATAGCAGCACATCCTTTTACATTCCACGTCTCTTCCACGTGCTCCATGGTCGGTCTATCCAACTGCAGGAAAGCTCTAAACAAAGCATTGTCACCTTTGAAATATCACATTCATTTGTCCACATTTCACAACAATGGCTGCATCCAGAATGGCACCATATTCCCTTTGAAGTGTGGTCATCATATAAGCTGTAGCCTCCTCCCAAAAGGCACTGATTAAATGCATTCAACTTTCACAGACAATGGAGACTGTAGATTGTATGCACTATATAGGGAAAGGGGTCCATTTGGGACGCAGACATGTTTTCACATCATAAGGCATGGAAGATTATAAATATATATGCTGTAGCCTCCTCCCAAAAGGCACTGAGCTAAGTAATGTTCAGCACTAGTGAGTGTTGTGTAACATGTCTACGAGCGGTGAAGAGTCATTGATTCTTGTCACCTAACATTAAGTCTGATTAATTTTACAAAACACTTGTTCGGCCTTGTCATGTACTCTCTGTGCCCTTTGAACTACAGGGGCTGATCCTCAAGGTCTGGTTTATGGATCAACACATTAGTTTTCTTTACAAAAATGACGCTCTACTGGTAGAAGAAAAAGTGAGCACACCAGAGAATGACATGTATCATGACTCTGACATGATCTTTGACTACAACTAAGAAGTAGGTTTAATTCATGGCATCCATTTGCTAGAAACAGCCTTGCTTGGAGAGATACCTCGTCCACTCAAATGTGTGTATTTGGCAGGTTATTTGATCATTCACAACAGAATCAAAACATGGTGTGTTTAGGCCCTCCACCAATCAACCCAAGACACAGCATGAATACGAAAACAAAAGTACGAAATGTATGCACTCACTACTGTAAGTCACTCTGGATAAGAGTGTCAGCTAAATGACTAAAATTATAAAATGTCAAAAAAGGTGAAAAAATCCATTAACAGAAAATAAACAATATAGAGGTTCTATACTGCCTCTATACTAGACACAAGATAAAACTGGCTTCCTAAGAGCAACCTCATCCACGTAAATTTACAAGTTCATGTATTTGGCATCATTCATAACAAGATCATACAGATGTCTTCCCGCCCTCAAGCGATCAACCCAAGATTATGAGGTCACAAAGAACACAACAATAATCCACCGTGATTTCAAACATCAATACGTGGACAGAAGTGCCTGTGAATAGACTGAATATGATTTCAAACATCAATACGTTGACAGAAGTGCCTGTGAATAGACTGAATATGATTTCAAACATCAATACGTTGACAGAAGTGCCTGTGAATAGACTGAATATGATTTCAAACATCAACACGTGGACAGAAGTGCCTGTGAATAGACTGAATATGATTTCAAACATCAACACGTGGACAGAAGTGCCTGTGAATAGACTGAATATGATTTCAAACATCAACACGTGGACAAAAGTGCCTGTAAATAGACTGAATATGATTTCAAACATCAACATGTCGACAGAAGTGAATATATTTGTCACGTCCTGACCAGCAGAGGGAGTAGTGGTGTAGTATTTTGGTCAGGACGTGGCAGAAGAAGTCTGTATGTGTTGTCTAGTATGTCTGTTTCTGGGTTAGTCTTGTGACTCCTGATCAGGAACAGCTTGGGATCGTTGTTCCTGATTGGGAGTCATATCTATAGGAGTATATTTGTCACTTGGGTTTGTGGGTGGTTGTGCTAACACTGCTAGTCTTTTTGTTTGTAGTAAGCCTGTCGTGAGTTTCGTGTTTATTGTTTTCCTGTGTATACTTTGCTTTAATTTATTATTCTTTACATTAAAAGATGAGTATCCACATTCCGCCTGCAGTTTGGTCCATTCAACACGGTGTGGCAAACCTCTTCAAAGCTAGGAGCGTTTGTCACAAATTAAGTGAGAAACTGTCACCAAAGTCAGCCCAGAATTAAAGTTCTTTCGAACATGACAGTACCTGTATGTTTGTTTCTCTGTCCTGGTCCACCCAGGCCGCAGGTAAGGTCAAGGATAGCAGGGTTCGGTACACAAATCTGGTTCTCGGTAGGTCCAGGTCTAAACGCCAACAGGTAAGTCCAAAACAGTCCAGCTCGTACACGGTAAATCCAGCCAATGTAGAATGTCTCTCTCTCTATGGTTCATAGATCCTTCCCGCTCTCTCTCCCTCTTCCTGGTTTTTCTTGACCTTTTATCTGTGGGTCGGCTCCACCTTCTGAGGGTTCCCCTTGCTTCTGGGAGTTGTAGTTTTGGCAGTCGGCCATTTTGTGATCTGTAGTTCTGATCGGGGTGGCCATTTTAGTGATCGGGCAGAGCCCGTTTATTAGTTCTGCCCTCACATATCTGCCATTTATCACTCGACCCCCTTCTTTGCCACACATCTCCCTCCCTAGATCCGACCCCCTAGGTCGGGCTACCGCAGCAAAATATGCGTGCATGCGGGATAACCCATCCACATTTCCCATTTCCTTTCCTGCTCTGTGTTTCAAGTCAAAGTGAAACGGTTGGAGACTCAAAAACCACCGCATCACCCGAGCGTTCTTCTCTTTAGCCCTATGCATCCAGGTGAGTGGTGCATGGTCACTGATGAGGGTGAAGTGGCGCCCCAGCAGGTAGTATTTCAGGCTTTCCAGAGCCCACTTTACTGCCAGCGCCTCTTTCTCAACAACTGAGTAGTTGGTTTCCCGTGGTTCCAGCTTCCTGCTTAAAAACAGGATGGGGTGTTCCACCCCTTCTACCTCTTGGGACAGCACTGCTCCCAAGCCGACCTCTGAAGCATCCGTCTGAACCACAAACTCTCTCTCAAAGTCTGGTACCACCAGCACTGGATTACAGCAGAGGGCCTCCTGTAATGTCCTAAATGCTTTGGTGGCCCTTTCATCCCACTTGACCATGTTTGGCCCTCTGGCTCTAGTCATGTCGGTGAGTGGGGCGGCCACTGTGGCATAACTTGGGATGAACTTCCGGTAGTACCCGGTCAGCCCTAGGAAGGCTCGAACCTGCTTCTTATTTACTGGTTTCGGCCATTCTCTAATTGCCTCCACCTTCTTACGTT
Source organism: Salmo trutta (assembly GCF_901001165.1). Classification (NCBI taxonomy): domain Eukaryota; kingdom Metazoa; phylum Chordata; class Actinopteri; order Salmoniformes; family Salmonidae; genus Salmo; species Salmo trutta. Next base: position 30,612,902 of record NC_042965.1, read on the forward strand.
GGGGTTTGATTAATCCTCTTCCCACGGTGTATCCCAGATACTCCGTTTCCTCTAACCCCACATAACACTTGGCAGGGTTCGCCGTGAGCCCTGCCTTTCTAAGGGCGTCTAACACCGCCTGTACCCGGGGTAAGTGGGATTCCCAATCTGGGCTGTAGATCCCCACGTCATCTAAATAAGCTGCGGCGTATGCTTGGTGCGGTTTTAGGACCTTGTCCATGAGCCGTTGAAAGGTGGCTGGGGCCCCGTGTAGGCCGAATGGCATGACGGTGTATTGAAACAAACCGTCAGGGGTTGCAAATGCTGTCTTTTCTTTGGCCCTGGGGGTCAGAGGAATTTGCCAGTACCCTTTTGTCAGGTCCAGGGTCGTAATGTACCGAGCTTTACCAATTTTCTCCAGTAGTTCGTCTACTCTGGGCATGGGGTAGGCATCAAACTTGGAGATTTCATTTACCTTCCGAAAGTCGTTACAGAACCGCAAAGACCCATCGGGCTTGGAGACCATCACAATTGGGCTAGACCACTCACTATGTGACTCTTCGATCACTCCAGCTGTCAACATTTTCTCCGTCTCTGCTCTAATCGCTGCCTGTCGAGCCTCGGGTACCCGATATGGCCTCATGCTCACTTTTCTCCCTGGTAGGGAAACGATATCATGAGCTGTAACCTCAGTTCGGCCGGGTACTTCTGAAAACACATCTCTGTTTTTCTGGATCAGGGTCTTTACTTCCTGTACTTGTGCTGGGGACAAAGTAGGTGAAATATTTACTTCAGCTGTCTCCTGAGTGTGTGTGGGGTACGTGACCATTAGTGTTTCTCTCTCTCTCCATGCTTTTAACAGGTTTATGTGATAGATCTGTTCCTGGGGCCGTCGACCTGGCTGTCGGATCCGATAATTAACTTCTCCTATTCTCTCCAGTACTTCATATGGTCCTTTCCATGTGGCTAGTAGTTTGCACTCTACCGTGGGGATCAGCACTAACACCTTATCTCCCGGTTGAAATTCCCTCAGGGTAGCCTGCCGGTTATAAGTGTGCCGCTGGTGCTCTTGTGCTTGTCTCATGTGCTCTCTGACGATGGGCATGACTGTGGCTATCCTGTTTTGCATTGCCGTGACGTGCTCTATGACACTAGTATACGGGGTGGATTGGTGTTCCCAGGTTTCCCGGGCAATGTCTAAGATTCCCCGGGGGTGCCTCCCATATACCAGCTCGAAGGGAGAAAACCCCAGCGAGGCTTGAGGAACCTCTCTAATGGCAAACATCAGATATGGCAACATGCAATCCCAGTTTTTCCCATCCTTGTCGATTACCTTCCTGAGCATTGACTTCAGGGTCCGGTTGAATCTCTCAACCAGCCCGTCCGTCTGTGGATGGTAAACTGATGTCCTCAACTGTTTCACCTGCCACAATTTACAAAGGTCTGCCATAAGGCGGGACATAAAGGGGGTCCCCTGGTCAGTAAGGATCTCCTTTGGGACCCCAACCCTGGTGAACAATAGCACTAGTTCCTTGGCGATATTTTTGGAAGCCATTGTCCGAAGGGGAATGGCTTCTGGGTAGCGAGTGGCATAATCTAGAATAACCAGAATGTATTGGTGCCCTCTGGCAGATTTGGGTAGTGGGCCCACTATGTCCATCGCTATCCTCTCAAATGGCGTTTCGATTATGGGGAGTGGCACTAACGGGCTTCTAAACGCTGGTCGGGGAGCTGTTACCTGGCACTCCGGGCACTCTCCACAATGCCGAGCCACTTCAGCCTGAATTCCTGGCCAGTAAAACCTCCTTACAATCCGGTCTCGGGTTTTATCGATACCAAGGTGTCCACCCAGAATGTGCCCATGAGCTAGATCCAGTACTGTCTTTCTGTACCGGGTGGGGACCAACAACTGTTCCACCACATCAACCCCTATTTTTGAGACTCTGTACACCAAACCATTTTTCATGATGAAGTGGGGAAAACTATTAGGCATCATCCTATCATTTATGGGAGTACCATCTATGACCTGCACGTCTGCTCTGGCTTGCTGCAGGGTTGGATCCTGGTGTTGGGCCGTCCCGAAATTAGTCATGGACCCTGCCAGGTCTGCTGGTTCTAGATAGTCGTCTTCTGGATTCAGATCGACCCCAGCCCCACTAGTACTGGGCTGTTCATTATCAACGAGGTTTGCCACTTCATCCTCATCCTCCCCTACTAGTACCTGTGGGCTTGGCCCCTGGGAGACCTCTTTTCTTGGCCTTGGTTGAAGGCCCCATGCTTCTTCCTGCTTGGTCAGGGTTGTTGGTTTCTCAAATATGCCGTTCTTTTGACCTAACTTCGCAAAGTTAGGAAAGTCTCTACCCAATATTACATCATATGGCATCTTTGGGACCACGCCGACCTCATAATCCAGCAGACCGTCCTCTGTTTGTATGCTCACTAATGCTGTGGAGTACAGACGGGTATCCCCATGAATGCACGTAACACTGATATCCTGACTTGTATCCAGTTTATGCGTCGGCACTAGGTTTGCAACGACCAGGGTTAGCATACTGCCGGAATCCAGTAGTGCTTCAACCTCCTTCCCTTCAACCTTCACCCTGCACATATGTTTGTTTCTTGATCTTTCAAGTACAGTGGTTACCACGGGACATGCATACCATATCTCATCTTCTTTTTCACCGAGGTTACATTGCATTGGCTCTTCTTTAATAGGGCAGTAGGCTGCAATATGTCCCGGTCGATTACAATTGTAACAGATAATAGGGTTCCGGGGGGGAGACCTCCTCGACCCCCAGTCCCGGTTTCCGGTTTTTCCCTTAGTGTCTCGGCCCGATTCTGATTCTTTCCTCATGGCCCCACGCTGCTCTCCTCCCCCTCCCCCTGTTGGCACAGTCTTAACCTGTCCGCTGGTTCGCCCAGGCCTGGGGACTGGGAATCTTTCCTCCTGCGCCTGCTCAGCTGTTCCTGCCGTACAATACCGTTCAACCAGGCCCACGAGATGGTCGGCGGAAAGTACCTCGTTCTGGCCAACCCATCGTCGCACTTCTTGGGGTAGACCTCGCTGAAACTGGTTGAGTACGATGGTCTCGACGACCTCGGCGGACGAACGGGTCTCCGGTCGCAACCATTTCCGTGCCAGGTGAATCAAGTCGAACATCTGTGTTCGGGGGGTTTGTCCCGGTCTGTAGGACCACTGGTGGAAGCGGTGTGCCCTCACGGTATCGGTCACTCCCAGTCTAGTCAGAATCTCTCCCTTGAGTTTATCGTAATCCTGTGCATCCTTCAACTCCAGGTCAAAATATGCTTTTTGAGCATCCCCTGCCAGGTATGGTGCCAGAAGCCCTGCCCATTCTTCTTTCGGCCACTTCTCCCTCTCTGCCGTCCTTTCGAAGGTGGTAAGATATGCTTCCACATCATCCTGCGCTGTCATTTTTTGAAGAAAATGATTGGCCCACCTTTGGGTATTTGCAGCTGGTAACTGAGTCCCAATTTGGTCCGCTAGCCCCTTTAGGCCTTCTCTTAACTCCCGGGTGTTTCTCTCTTGCTCTTCTCTGAGCAGCTGGTTGGTGTGGTGCTGGACCTGTAACGTGTCCTGATACATTCGCATTGCATCCTGATGAGCTATTTGTTGAGCTCTAGTTGCCTCTTGTTGGGCGGCCACCGCTTGTAACAGGGCCTGTATGGCTCCCTCCATACTAATTTTCCTGAAAAAACTGTCCTAACCAAACAAAGCAACAAAAAAACAAAAAACCTGACTCCCCTTTGGAGTGCTAACTAAACTTATTTTTTTTTTTTTTTTTTTTTTTTCTACCTAACCAGCGGTATGGTTAATCCAGTGCCCACATTCTCCACCACGTGTGGCAAACCTCTTCAAAGCTAGGAGCGTTTGTCACAAATTAAGTGAGAAACTGTCACCAAAGTCAGCCCAGAATTAAAGTTCTTTCGAACATGACAGTACCTGTATGTTTGTTTCTCTGTCCTGGTCCACCCAGGCCGCAGGTAAGGTCAAGGATAGCAGGGTTCGGTACACAAATCTGGTTCTCGGTAGGTCCAGGTCTAAACGCCAACAGGTAAGTCCAAAACAGTCCAGCTCGTACACGGTAAATCCAGCCAATGTAGAATGTCTCTCTCTCTATGGTTCATAGATCCTTCCCGCTCTCTCTCCCTCTTCCTGGTTTTTCTTGACCTTTTATCTGTGGGTCGGCTCCACCTTCTGAGGGTTCCCCTTGCTTCTGGGAGTTGTAGTTTTGGCAGTCGGCCATTTTGTGATCTGTAGTTCTGATCGGGGTGGCCATTTTAGTGATCGGGCAGAGCCCGTTTATTAGTTCTGCCCTCACATATCTGCCATTTATCACTCGACCCCCTTCTTTGCCACAACGGCTTCAACAATTATGACAGAACCACCCACCACAACAAGACCAAGCAGCGGAGAAAGGAGCAGGATGCTGAATATATGGACTATTCTGAGGAAATAGACTTCGACATGGACACTCGTGAAAAATGGACTTGGGACCAGATTCTGGCCGGAGAGGGCCTGTGGAGAAAGGCTGGTGAGGACCGGGAACGCTACCGGGGTACACGACTGGCGAGGAAGCCGGAGAGGCACCCCCAATAATTATTTTGGGGTGGGCACACGGGTAGTTTGGCTAGGCCAAGGAAGAGCCATAAGCCAGCTACCCGTGACTATGTGGAGGAGCGTATGGAGTGGAGGGCGCCGTGTTTTGCTGAGGTGCGCACTCTCATATCCATACGCATGCACAGTCCGGTGCGCGCCATTCCGGCCCCTCGCAGATGCCGTGCTAGAGTGGGCATCCAGCCTGGTAGGAGGATGCCTGCGCAGCACATCTGGTCGCCGGTACGCCTCCAAGGACCAGGCTACCCTACTCCTGTTCTACGCACGGCAACCATCAGGCCCCTGCACAGCCCAGTTCGCCCTGTACCAGCACCCCGCTCATACAGGGCTGCTAGTTCCATCCAGCCAGGACGGGTTGTGCAGGCGGTGCGGTCAAGGCCACCTGTGCGCCTCCATGGCCCAGTCTTTCCGGTTCCCACCTCTCGTGCTATCCCGGAAGTGAGTACCTCCAGTATCGCACGACCAGTACCAGCAAACCGGACCAAGCTTCCCATGAGTCGGCCTAGTCCTATTCAGCCTGTTCCCGCTCCTCGCACTAGCCCTAGGGTGCGTGTCTTCAGCCTGGTACCACCTCTACCAGCCCCATGCATCAGGCTTCCAGTGCGTCGGCCCAGCCTCAAGAGCTCGGCACCAGTGTGCAGTCCAGAGTATCCGGCACCAGTGTGCAGTCCAGAGTATCCGGCACCAGTGTGCAGTCCAGAGTATCCGGCACCAGTGTGCAGTCCAGAGTATCCGGCAACAGTGTCTAGTCCAGAACCGAGGGAGACTGCCTGCGACCCGGAACTGAGGGAGTCTGCCTGCGACCCGGAATCGAGGGAGTCTGCCTGCGACCCGGAATCGAGGGAGTCTGTCTGCAACCCGGAACCGAAGGAGTCTACCTACGACTCAGAACTGAAATTGACTAACTGTGTTGTAAATGAGTCTGCCTACAGCATGGAAATGAGGGAACCTGCCCACGAGCCACAACAACTTGAGTCTATCTACGACCCGGACCCCAATGAGTCTGCCTACAACCTGGAGGGCAGGAGGCCGGAACCAGAGCCACCTCCAGGATAGGTGGGTTGGGGAGGGAGGGTGTAGCACAGTGCCGTCGTTGACGGCAGCCACCCTCCCTTCCCTCCCTTTTTTGTTTAGGGGATATTATTTTTTGTTGTGGTTTTTGTGTTTTCTTTTAAGGTGCATCCTGGGGTCTGCACCTTTAGGGGGGGGGGGGGTACTGTCACGTCCTGACCAGCAGAGGGAGTAGTGGTGTAGTATTTTGGTCAGGACGTGGCAGAAGAAGTCTGTATGTGTTGTCTAGTATGTCTATTTCTGGGTTAGTCTTGTGACTCCTGATCAGGAACAGTTGGGGATCGTTGTTCCTGATTGGGAGTCATATATTTAGGAGTATGTTTGTCACTTGGGTTTGTGGGTGGTTGTGCTAACACTGCTAGTCTTTTTGTTTGTAGTAAGCCTGTTAGCCTGTCGTGAGTTTCGTGTTTATTGTTTTCCTGTGTATACTTTGCTTTAATTTATTATTCTTTATAATTAAAGATGAGTATCCACATTCCGCCTGCAGTTTGGTCCATTCAACACGGCTTCAACAATTATGACAATATTGTTGTGGCTCTGTGTGGGTTGGTAACACACTGCTGTTCATATAATAATAATAACAGCCAGGACCAAACAATTGCAGATGCCAGTAGAGCATTGTTTTCTCTGAAATAGGTCTAAACCATTTTGAACAGCGTAGGCCTTTAAAACATGTGGTAGTGGCTGCTATGAGAAGGTCAAAAGGCTGTGTAGCTTGCTGGGCACTCATGTCCAGTCCGTGGTATCCCGGGTCCTTGGGACGTCCCTACCCCATTTTTAAGTTAAAATTTAAAATGGTTAGGGTTAGGTAAGGGTTATGGTTAAGGTAAGGTTAGGGTTAAGGTTAAGGTTAAGGTTTAAGGTAGGGAATTTCCATGGATTCTGGGTAGCAGTGACGCTCAGGTCCAGGCAGGCCAAACTAGAGGTTTTTAGAGGAGCTGTTCACAGTCTTATACTGTCATGGATTAAAAAAGAGAAAAGGTGGACCTGTGGACTATTGATTTCTGTCATCTTGTAATAATAATTACTGTGCAAGGAGAAAAGTTATATTCATTCTTTAAAACTGCACCTATGAAAAACAAAAAAATAGGGAAGAACAAACATGGATGCTGGTGGAAGCAACAAGCCAGGATTGGGCATACAGTATAACATATGATTAGAATTTTATCATGGGAAAATGTATGTTTTCTCTCATCCATGGCTGCTAACTTTCCCCTGGGCCAAAAGCATCAAGATACAGTAATACTCCATGTAGTAAGATATTTTACAACTCTGTACAGAAGAGATAAAGCTCACCCTGTCTAGACAACACTACTGTCTTACCGCTTTCTATATCAAAGGCCTCTTCATGTCGAAATAATACACTGCATAGTACACTTAAATGCAACTTTCATTTCATTGGGAAATGTATTCCAACGAGCTTGTCATATTTTTACTGAGAAAATCTTGGCGCCCATTATACAGAGGAGATTTTGACTTTGAATCCCTCATTGGCATGTATACATCAAAGATAATCTCCCTCAATATGAATAGCATGCTCTTTGATAGTTCACTTGATAACAAGATAGATGTCAGTTGAAAGCATAAATCTGTAATGCGTTTTGGTGTTAGATACAACCATCTCAAGCACTTTGCTATTAGTTCCCTACATGCATATCACAGACATGACACTAGCTTTTATTCCTGCATCTGCTTCTGAGGGCTGAAATGGACTGAGCTGACAGGCTTGAACAGGATTAGTAATGACAGTTATTCAGCTGCTTTAAGGGCTCCAAATCCTTTAATATCCTCAGAGTCTATATGATGATATAGTTGGCTATCTGTTATGTTTTTGTCTAAACCCTCCACAACAAAACTCCACAACAAACAACGTTTTTGCTGCATGGCGTCTAATTCAGCTTCGTCAGGCCTCCTGCAGTGTGGCTGACTATACGGTGGATTTCCGCACGTTGGCAGCAGAGAATGCTTGGAACCAGGAAGCACTGTTCGATATGTTCCTACACAGCATCTCGGACGAGCTTGCTGCTCGGGAGTTACCTACGGATCTCGATTCCCTCATCGCTTTGACCATCCGAATCAATGAGCAACTAAGGGAACAATGGTGGGAGAGGAAATTCAATTTTGCTCACACACCCAGGGATCCCACCTTGCCTCCAAGTCAACCCGGAAGCTCCTGACGGTCTCGTTGTCGAGAGGACCCGAGGCTTCCAGACCTGCCCCGAGGGCTGCCAAAGACGGCTGAGGCACCACTTCCTGAGCCTATGCCACTAGGCAGAGCTGGGCTGGCTCACCGGTAGGAGAAAGGAGTCTGGTGGGCCATATGGAGAATGTTCCTACTTCCCCCTTTCCCCATTCTGCTGTGGGGAGACCAGTCCAAATCTCTCCGGATACTCATTGACTGGGGCCGATGAGAGTTTTTTGGACGCTACCATGGCATCCGAGCTGAACATCCCCACTCAGCTCCTCTACATTACCATGAACATTAGGCGCTGGACGGGCGCTCTATAGGCCGAGTCACCCACAACACCACTCCCATCCAACTACGGGTGTCAGGGAACCACAGCGAGGCAATCCAGTTCCTGCTCATCAAGTCCCCTCTGATTCCTGTGGTATTGGGATTCTCCTGGCCTCAACGACACAATCCCCTCATTAACTGGTCTACTTGTGCCATCATGGGCTGGAGCCCGTTCTGCCACGCCCATTGCCTGAAGTCGGCACAACCTGCCCCAGGACGTCTTCCTGAGGGCTCGGAAGGTGCCCCAGACCTCTCTGCCATTCCCGCGGAGTACCAGGACCTCCAAGAGGTCTTAAGCAAGGCCCGGGCCACGTTGCTTTCACCACACAGAGAAGGCCAAAATCCCCATCATTGGCAAGAGAAGGAGATGCAGGTATAGAGGACACAGGGCCGGGTGCCTCATAAGGAGTGGGAAATCTGCCCTTACCATCAATATTACTTGCCAACATACAATCATTGGATAATAAATTAGACAAGGTACAATCACAAATATCCTACCAACGGCACATCAAAAACTGTAATATCTTATGTTTCATCGTGGCTGAATGATGACAGGAAAGCATTCAGCTAGCGGGATATATGCTGCACCAGCTAGATAGAACAGCACACTCTGGTAAGACGAGGGGGGGGGGGGTCTGTGTATATTTGTAAACAACAGCTGGTGCACAAAATTTAAGGAAGTTTCTCATGATAAGCTGTAGACCACACTATTTTCAAAGAGAGTTTTCATTGAAAAAAAATGGTGGCTGTTTATTTACCACCACAGATGCGCGCTGGCACTAAGACTGCCCTGACTCAGCTGTATAAGGAAATAAGTAAACAGGAAACCGCTCACCCAGAGGTGGCGCTCCTAGTGGCTGGGGACTTTAATGCTGGGAAACTTAAATCAGTTTTACCTAATTTCTATCAGCATGTTAAATGCACAACCAGAGGGAGAAAAAAATTCTAGCTCACCTTTACTCCACACACAGAGATGCGTACAAAGCTCTCCCTCACTCTCCATTTGGCAAATCTGACCATAATTCTATCTTCCTGATTCCTGCTTACAAGAAAAACTGAAAGCAGAAAGCACCAGTGACTCGGTCTATAAAAAAAGTGGTCAGATGAAGCAGATGCTAAACTACAGGACTGTTTTGCTATCATAGACTGGAACATGTTCCGGGATTCTTCTGATGGCATTGAGGAGTACACCACATCAGTGAGTGGCTTTATCAATAAGTACATCGAGGACGTCGTCCCCACAGTGACTGTACGTACATACCCCAACCAGAAGCCATGGATTACAGGCAACATCCACACTGAGCTAAAAGGTAGTGTCAGACTGCTTGAGGAAGCAGGAGGGTGAAGTCAGGCGCAAGAGACACAAGTCCGTGAACACTCGTTCCTTTTAATAAATAATCCACTTTTGCCAAAACAGGAAGGGCGGGGCAAGGTAAAAACAAATGCCCATAAACAGCCCGAAAACAGCGTAGGGACGCAGCCCAAAATACACTGCCACAAACCCCGCAGGCAGAAAAAAAACACCTGTTCCCCCAGAACGTACAACAAAACACAAACATACCTACCAAGACTAAATAACCCCCCCTACTAATAACTAAACCAAAACAGGTGCGTGCCTACCTAGACCTAACCAACAGAAAGTGAAACAAACAAGGATCGATGGCAGCTAGTAGGCCGGCGACGACGACCGCCAAGCGCCGCCCGGTCGAGGAGGGGCGCCACCTTCCGTCGGTGTCGTGACAGTACTCCCCCCCTGACGCGCGGCTCCCGCAGCGCGCCGACGCCGGCCTCGAGGACGCCCCAGAGGGTGAGGCGCAGGGCGATCTGGATGGAGGCTGTGGAACTCCCGGATGAGTGATGGATCCAATATGTCCTCCACCGGAACCCAGCACCTCTCCTCCGGGCCGTACCCCTCCCAGTCCACGAGGTACTGCAGGCCCCTCGCCCGGCGTCTGGAGTCCAAGATGGACCGGACTGTGTATGCCGGGGGGGTGGAGGGACCTCCCGCACCTCATTTTCCTGCAGCGGACCAGCTACCACCGTCCTGAGGAGAGACACATGAAACGAGGGGTTAATGCGATAATAAGAAGGAAGTTGTAATCTGTAACACACCTCGTTTATTCTCCTCAGGACTTTAAATGGCCCCACAAACCGCGGATCCAGCTTCCGGCAGGGCAGGCGGAGGGGCAGGCGGAGGGTCGAGAGCCAGACTCTATCCTCTGGGGTAAACACGGGGGCCTCACTGCGGCGCCGGTCAGCGCTCGCCTTTTGTTGTTCCCTGGCTCGTTCCAGGAATTCCTGAACAGCGTCCCAGGTCTCCCTAGAGCGCTGAACCCATTCCTCTACCGCAGGGGCTTCCGTCTGGCTCTGATGCCATGGCCCCAGGACCGGCTGATAACCCAACATGCATTGGAAAGGCGACATGATGGTAGAGGAGTGGCGCAAAGAGTTCTGAGCCATTTCGGCCCATGGCACGAACCTTGCCCACTCCTCTGGCCGGTCCTGGCAGTAGGACCGCAGAAACCTGCCCACTTCCTGATTTACCCTCTCTACCTGCCCATTGCTTTCGGGGTGAAACCCCGAGGTCAAACTGACCAAAACCCCCAGTCGCTCAATAAACGCCCGCCACACCCGGGACGTGAACTGGGGACCTCGATCTGAGACAATATCCTCGGGCACCCCGTAGTGCCGGAAGACGTGCGTGAATAAGGCTTCCGCGGTCTGCAGGGCCGTAGGAAGACCGGGTAAAGGAAGCAGACGGCAGGACTTAGAGAACTGGTCCACAACAACCAGGATCGTGGTGTTGCCCTGAGACGGCGGGAGATCGGTGAGGAAATCCACCGCTAGGTGGGACCATGGTCGCTGTGGAACCGGGAGGGGCTGTAATCTCCCTCTAGGCAGGTGTCTGGGAGCCTTACTCTGAGCGCACACCGAACAGGAGGAGACATAGTGCCTCACGTCCCTCACCAAGGTGGGCCACCAGTATCTACCACTAAGACCACACACTGTCCGCTCAACCCCTGGGTGACCCGAGGAGGGAAGCGTGTGCGCCCACCGAATCAGACGATCGCGAACACCGAGCGGAACGTACTTACGATCCACTGGACACTGAGGAGGAGTAGGCTCAGTCCGTAACGCCTGCTCGATGTCCGCGTCCACCTCCCAGACCACCGGTGCCACCAGGCAGGAGGCTGGAAGTATGGGAGTGGGATCGGTGGACCGTTCCTCCGTCATGGAGACGAGACAGTGCGTCGGCCTTAGTGTTCCGGGAACCTGGGATATACGAGATTTTAAACTGAAATCTAGTAAAGAACATCGCCCACCTGGCTTGACGCGGGTTCAGTCTCCTCGCCGCCCGGATGTACTCCAGATTACGGTGGTCAGTCCAGATGAGAAAAGGGTGACGCGCCCCCTCAAGCCAATGTCTCCACACCTTCAGGGCTCTGACCACAGCCAACAACTCAATGTCCCATCACATCATAGTTACGCTCCGCCGGACTCAACTTCCTAGAGAAGAAGGCGCAGGGGCGGAACTTGGGGGGCCTGCCCGAGCGCTGGGATAGCACGGCTCCTACCCTAGCCTCGGACGCGTCCACCTCCACTATGAAGGGCAAAGAGGGATCCGGATGCGCCAGCACTGGAGCGTCGGTGAACAAAACCTTCAGACAACTAAAGGCCCTGTCCGCCTCCGCTGACCACCGCAACCGCACCGTGCCCCCCTTCATCAGTGAGGTAATGGGAGCCGCCACCTGCCCAAAGCCCCGGATAAACCTCCGGTAGTAATTGGCAAATCCCAAAAACCGCTGCACCTCCTTCACCGTGGTGGGAGTCGGCCAATTACGCACGGCTGATATGCGGTCACATTCCATCACAACCCCTGATGTGGAAATGCGATACACCAAGAAAGAGACGGCTGGTTTGGAAAACTCAAATTTCTCAGCCTTGACATATAGGTCTTGCTCCACCAGTCGCCCAAGCACTTTACGCACCAGAGACACATGCTTGCCGCATGTAGCGGAGTAGACCAGAATGTCATCGATGTATTCCACTACACCCTGACCGAGCAGGTCCCGGAGAATCTCGACCACAAAGGATTGGAAGACTGCGGGAGCATTCTTCAACCCATACGGCATGACGAGGTACACATAATGGCCAGATGTGGTACTAAATGCCGTTTTCCACTCGTCCCATCTCGGACACGCACCAAATTATATGCACTCCTGAGATCCAATTTCGTGTAGAAGCGCGTCCCGTTAAATTACTCTATCGCCGATGCGATGAGAGGTAGTGGGTAACTGAAACCCACTGTGATGGCATTTAGACCTCTATAGTCAATGCACGGGCGCAGACCTCCCTCCTTCTTCTTCACAAAAAAGAAGCTCGAGGAGACGGGTGAGTTAGATGGCCGAATGTATCCCTGCCTCAAAGACTCAGTGACGTATGTCTCCATAGCCGCTGTTTCCTCCTGAGACAGGGGATAAACGTGACTACTAGGAAGTGCAGCGCCCACCTGGAGGTTTATCGCACAGTCTCCTCGTCGATGAGGTGGTAATTTTTCCGGTCACAACTTGCAGACTTGTTTACGCTGCTGTGCGTTTTTGTTGCCGTTTTTACTTTGCTACCTGACGGTTTTTACTTTTTCATTACCGTATATTTTTACTTTTTCCCTCACTCAACTTTTTTTTCATTCAACTTTCCTACCCCGGAGGTTTTATCTGGACATGGTTCGTCAGGACTTCAAACAGCCGAAGCTAAGTAACATTAACATGATGCCTTCTAATTGCAGTCGTTGTACTCATAATATACAGGAGAATGATCGCCTTACGGCAAGGATAGCTGTGCTGCAAGCCCAGCTTCAGACGCAATCGTTAGGCAAGGGTCATTTCAGTGTAGGAAAGGATGAAACAGCGTCTGTGCCACCAGCAAGTACAGATAGTAACGTTAGTATAAACCCCCTCGCACGGTCCCCGCAGCCGGACATCTTTCTCATGGCGTCTGGAGGGAAACGCTGTAGGAATGCTCAACCGGTGTCGCTTATTCAGCCGACAGAAACTTTCAACCGGTTTTCCCCGTTAAGCGAGTCGGAGTCGGAGGCCGAGACTTTTCTGGTCTCTGTTCCTCCCGTTGTGGGGTCTGAGACGCCGACGGCTCCCACCATTAGCTCTGACAAATTGAAAACCCTAGTCATTGGCGACTCCATTACCCGCAGTATTAGACTTAAAACTAATCATCCAGCGATCATACACTGTTTACCAGGGGGCAGGGCTACCGACGTTAAGGCTAATCTAAAGACGGTGCTGGCTAAAGCTAAAACTGGCGAGTGTAGAGAGTATAGAGATATTGTTATCCACGTCGGCACCAACGATGTTAGGATGAAACAGTCAGAGGTCACCAAGCGCAACATAGCTTCAGCATGTAAATCAGCTAGAAAGATGTGTCGGCATCGATTAATTGTCTCTGGCCCCCTCCCAGTTAGGGGGAGTGATGAGCTCTACAGCAGAGTCTCACAACTCAATCGCTGGATGAAAACTGTTTTCTGCCCCTCCCAAAAGATAGAATTTGTAGATAACTGGCCCTCTTTCTGGGATTCACCCACAAACAGGACCAAGCCTGGCCTGCTGAGGAGTGACGGACTCCATCCTAGCTGGAGGGGTGCTCTCATCTTATCTACGAACATAGACAGGGCTCTAACTCCTCTAGCTCCACAATGAAATAGGGTGCAGGCCAGGCAACAGGCTGTTAGCCAGCCTGCCAGCTTAGTGGAGTCTGCCACTAGCACAGTTAGCGTAGTCAGCTCAGCTTACCCCATTGAGACCGTGTCTGTGCCTCGATCTAGGTTGGGCAAAATTAAAAATGGCGGTGTTCGCTTCAGTAATCTTACTAGTATAAAGACCTCCTCCATTCCTGCCATTATTGAAAGAGATTGTGATACTTCACATCTCAAAATTGGGTTACTTAATGTTAGATCCCTCACTTCCAAGGCAGTTATAGTCAATGAACTAATCACTGATCATAATCTTGATGTGATTGGCCTGACTGAAACATGGCTTAAGCCTGATGAATTTACTGTGTTAAATGAGGCCTCACCCCCTGGTTACACTAGTGACCATACCCCCCGTGCATCCGGCAAAGGCGGAGGTGTTGCTAACATTTACGATAGCAAATTTCAATTTACAAAAAAAAAAAAAATGACGTTTTCGTCTTTTGAGCTTCTAGTCATGAAATCTATGCAGCCTACTCAATCACTTTTTATAGCTACTGTTTACAGGCCTCCTGGGCCATATGCAGTGTTCCTTACTGAGTTCCCTGAATTCCTATCGGATCTTGTAGTCATAGCAGATAATATTCTAATTTTTGGTGACTAACATTCACATGGAAAAGTCCACAGACCCACTCCAAAAGGCTTTCGGAGCCATCATCGACTCAGTGGGTTTTGTCCAACATGTCTCTGGACCTACTCACTGCCACAGTCATACTCTGGACCTAGTTTTGTCCCATGGAATAAATGTTGTGGATCTTAATGTTTTTCCTCATAATCCTGGATTATCGGACCACCATTTTATTGCGTTTACAATTGCAACAAATAATCTGCTCAGACCCCAACCAAGGAAGATTAAAAGTTGTGCTATAAATTCTCAGACAACCCAAAGATTCCTTGATGCCCGTCCAGACTCCCTCTGCCTACCCAAGGACGTCAGAGGACAAGAATCAGTTAACCACCTAACCGAGGAACTCAATTTAACCTTGCGCAATACCCTAGATGCAGTTGCACCCCTAAAAATAAAAACATAAAAAAAACATCTGTCATAAGAAACTAGCTCCTTGGTATACAGAAAATACACGAGTTCTGAAGCAAGCTTCCAGAAAATTGGAACGGAAATGGCACCACACTAAACTGGAAGTCTTCCGACTAGCTTGGAAAGACAGTACCGTGCAGTATCGAAGAGCCCTCACTGCTGCACGATCATCCTATTTTTCCAACTTAATTGAGGAAAATAAGAACAATCCGAAATTTCTTTTTGACACTGTCGCAAAGCTAACTAAAAAGCAGCATTCGCAAATGGAGGATGGCTTTCACTTCAGCAGTAATAAATTTATGAACTTCTTTGAGGAAAAGATCATGATCATTAGAAAGCAAATTACGGACTCCTCTTTAAATCTGGGTATTCCTCCAGGGCTCCATTGTCCTGAGTCTGCACAACTCTGCCAGGACCTAGGATCAAGGGAGATACTAAAGTGTTTTAGTACTATATCTCTTGACATAATGATGAAAATAATCATGGCCTCCAAACCCTCAAGCTGCATACTGGACCCTATTCCAACTAAACTACTGAAAGAGCTGCTTCCTGTGCTTGGCCCTCCTATGTTGAACATAATAAACGGCTCTCTATCCACCGGATGTGTACCAAGCTCACTAAAAGTGGCAGTAATAAAGCCTCTCTTGAAAAAGCCGAATCTTGACCCAGAAATTATAAAAAACTATCGGCCTATATCGAATCTTCCATTCCTCTCAAATATTTTAGAAAAAGTTGTTGCGCAGCAACTCACTGCCTTCCTGAAGACAAACAATGTATACGAAACGCTTCAGTCTGGTTTTAGACCCCATCATAGCACTGAGACTGCACTTGTGAAGGTGGTAAATGACCTTTTAATGACGACAGACCGAGGCTCTGCATCTGTCCTCATGCTCCTAGATCTTAGTGCCGCTTTTGATACCATCGATCACCACATTCTTTTGGAGAGATTGGAAACCCAAATTGGTCTACATGGACAAGTTCTGGCCTGGTTTAGATCTTATCTGTCGGAAAGATATCAGTTTGTCTCTGTGAATGGTTCGTCCTCTGACAAATCAATTGTAAATTTCGGTGTTCCTCAAGGTTCCGTTCTAGGACCACTATTGTTTTCACTATATATTTTACCTCTTGGGGATGTTATTCGAAAACATAATGTTAAATTTCACTGCTATGCGGACGACACACAGCTGTACATTTCAATGAAACATGGTGAAGCCCCAAAATTGCCCTCGCTAGAAGCCTGTGTTTCAGACATAAGGAAGTGGATGGCTGCAAATTTTCTACTTTTAAACTCGGACAAAACAGAGATGCTTGTCCTAGGTCCCAAGAAACAAAGAGATCTTCTGTTGAATCTGACAATTAATCTGGATGGTTGTACAGTCGTCTCAAATAAAACTGTGAAGGACCTCGGCGTTACTCTGGACCCTGATCTCTCTTTTGAAGAACATATCAAGACTGCTTCAAGGACAGCTTTTTTCCATCTACGTAACATTGCAAAAATCAGAAACTTTCTGTCCAAAAATGACGCAGAAAAATTAATCCATGCTTTTGTTACTTCTAGGCTCGACTACTGCAATGCTCTACTTTCCGGCTACCCGGATAAAGCACTAAACAAACTTCAGTTAGTGCTAAATACGGCTGCTAGAATCCTGACTAGAACCAAAAAATTTGATCATATTACTCCAGTGCTAGCCTCCCTACACTGGCTTCCTGTTAAGGCAAGGGCTGATTTCAAGGTTTTACTGCTAACCTACAAAGCATTACATGGGCTTGCTCCTACCTATCTTTCCGATTTGGTCCTGCCGTACATACCTACACGTACGCTACGGTCACAAGACGCAGGCCTCCTAATTGTCCCTAGAATTTCTAAGCAAACGGCTGGAGGTAGGGCTTTCTCCTATAGAGCTCCATTTTTATGGAATGGTCTGCCTACCCATGTGAGAGACGCAGACTCAGTCTCAACCTTTAAGTCTTTACTGAAGACTTATCTCTTCAGTAGGTCCTATGATTAAGTATAGTCTGGCCCAGGAGTGTGAAGGTGAACGGAAAGGCTGGAGCAACGAACCGCCCTTGCTGTCTCTGCCTTGTCGGTTTCCCTCTTCCCACTGGGATTCTCTGCCTCTAACCCTTTTACAGGGGCTGAGTCACTGACTTACTGGTGTTCTTCCATGCCGTCCATGGGAGGGGTGCGTCACTTGAGTAGGTTGAGCCACTGACGTGGTCTTCCTGTCTGGGTTGGCGCCCCCCCCTTGGGTTGTGCCGTGGCGGAGATCTTTGTGGGCTATACTCGGCCTTGTCTTCGGACGGTAAGTTGGTGGTTGTAGATATCCCTCTAGTGGTGTGGGGGCTGTGCTTTGGCAAAGTGGGTGGGGTTATATCCTGCCTGTTTGGCCCTGTCCGGGGGTATCATCGGATGGGGCCACAGTGTCTTCTGATCCCTCCTGTCTCAGCCTCCAGTATTTATGCTGCAGTAGTTTATGTGTCGGGGGGCTAGGGTCAGTCTGTTACATCTGGAGTATTCTCTTGTCTTATCCGGTGTCCTGTGTGAATGTAAATATGCTCTCTCTAATTCTCTCTTCTCTCTTTCTTTCTTTCTTTCTCTCGGAGGACCTGAGCCCTAGGACCATGCCTCAGGACTACCTGGCATGATGACTCCTTGCTGTCCCCAGTCCACCTGGCCATGCTGCTGCTCCAGTTTCAACTGTTCTGCCTGCGGCTACGGAACCCTGACCTGTTTCACCGGACGTGCTTGTTGCACCCTCGACAATTACTATGATTATTATTATTTGACCATGCTGGTCATTTACGAACATTTTAACATCTTGACCATGTTCTGTTATAATATCCACCCGGCACAGCCAGAAGAGGACTGGCCACCCCTCATAGCCTGGTTCCTCTCTAGGTTTCTTCCTAGGTTTTTGGCCTTTCTCAGGAGTTTTTCCTAGGGAGTTTTTCCCAGCCACCGTGCTTCTTTCACATGCATTGCTTGCTGTTTGGGGTTTTAGGCTGGGTTTCTGTACAGCACTTTGAGATTTCAGCTGATGTACGAAGGGCTATATAAATAAATTTGATTTGATTTGATTTAATTGGGTCGCCTTCGTTTTACTGAAGGCGATAGCCAAATCGGCATACTCTGAGGGAATGTGCACGGTGGAGACCTGGTCTGGACTCTCCACCGTAGTCGCACAGATGGAAACCCCTATGCACCTGCCCGAGCACTCATTTGACCACCCCTTAAGAGTCCCCTGTCCCCACGAAATGTTTGGGTTGTGAGTGGCTAGCCAGGGAATCCCTAGAACCACTGGAAACGGCGGGGAATCAATGAGGAAAAGACTAATCCGCTCCTCATGACCCCCCCCACATTACCATGACCAGTGGCACAGTGACCCCCCTAACCAGCCCTGACCCTAGTGGTCGACTGTCTAGGGCGTGCACGGGGAAGGGTTGGTCCAACTGAACCAGGGGAATCCCTAACTTAGCCGCGACCCCACGGTCCATAAAACTCCCAGCCGCGCCTGAATCGACTAGCGCCTTAAACCGGGAGTGAGGGGAGAAACAAGGAAAAGACACTGACACATACATGTGACGGACAGGAGGCTCTGGGTGAGGCTGGTGCTGACTCACCTGAGGTGTCAAAGGAGCGCTCTGCCTGCCTTCTGGACTCCCGGGTGAGCTACTCCAGCACCGGTCCACAGTGTGCCCTCTGCGACCACATGAGGTGCAGGAGCGAACTCCCCCTCCGGTCTTCCTAGCTGCTGCCCCCCCTTTCTCCTGCGTGGGAGCAGGAGGGCTGGAGGGTGGAATGAGCAGGGCCCGGGTCGGACATCTGCGGGCGGCCAGCAGATTGTCCATTCGGATGGACAGGTCCACCAGTTGGTCCAGGGTGATGGTCGTGTCCCGACAGGCTAATTCCCGGCGGACGTCCTCCCTCAAACTACATCGGTAGTGATCTATAAGGGCCCTCTCATTCCACCCTGCTCCCGCGGCCAGGGTCCGGAACTCGAGAGCAAAGTCCTGTGCGCTCCTCGTCTCCTGTCTCAGGTGAAACAGCCACTCACCCGCCGCTCTCCCCTCCGGGGGATGATCGAACACTGCCCGAAAACGGCGGGTGAACTCTAAGTAGTTGTCCCTGGCTGAGTCTGGACTGTTCCACACGGCGTTCGCCCATTCCAGGGCCCTACCCGTGAGACAGGAGACGAGGACGCTGACACTCTCCTCCCCCGAGGGAGAGGGACGAACGGTCGCCAGATATAACTCCAACTGGAGTAAGAAGCCCTTACACCCAGCGGCCGTCCCATCGTACTCCCTGGGGGGGGGCGAGTTTCACCCCACTGGTACTGGGTGCTGTGGGTGCTGGTTGGGGCGCAGGCTGTTGACCTGCCGTGTTCGTGGGGCCGAGAGCGCTTTGGTCCCAGCTCTCCATGCACGCCAACACCTGATCCATGGCGGTACCCAGACGGTGGAGCAGGGTGGAGTGTTGGGCAACTCTTTCCTCCATGGACAGGGTTGGCGCTGAAGTCCCTGCTGACTCCATCAATGTAGGGGTGCGTGATTCTGTCAGACTGCTTGAGGAAGCAGGAGGGTGAAGTCAGGCGCAAGAGACACAAGTCCGTGAACACTCGTTCCTTTTAATAAATAATCCACTTTTGCCAAAACAGGAAGGGCGGGGCAAGGTAAAAACAAATGCCCATAAACAGCCCGAAAACAGCGTAGGGACGCAGCCCAAAATACACTGCCACAAACTCCGCAGGCAGAAAGGAAAAAAAAAACACCTGTTCCCCCAGAACGTACAACCTGACGAAATGACAATCACGCACAAAACACAAACATACCTCCCCAGACTAAATAACCCCCCCTACTAATAACTAAACCAAAACAGGTGCGTGCCTACCTAGACCTAACCAACAGAAAGTGAAACAAACAAGGATCGATGGCAGCTAGTAGGCCGGCGACGACGACCGCCGAGCGCCGCCCGTCGAGGAGGGGCGCCACCTTCCGTCGGTGTCGTGACAGGTAGAGCTGCCGCTTACAAGGAGCGGGACTCTAACCCGGAAGCTTATAAGAAATCCTACTATGCCCTCCGACGAACCATCAAACAGGCAAAGCACCAATACAGGACTAAGATTGAATCGTACTACACCGGCTCCGATGCTCGTCGGATGTGGCAGGGCCTGCAAACTATTACAGGATACAAAGGGAAGCACAGCCGCGAGCTGCCCAGTGACATGAGCCTACCAGACGAGCTAAATCACTTCTATGCTGGCTTCGAGAAAAGGAACACTGAGGCATGAATGAGAGCATCAGCTGTTCCGGATGACTGTGTGATCACGCTCTCCGTAGCCGACGTGAGTAAGACCTTTAAACAGGTCAACATTCACACTGCCGCTGGGCCAGACGGATTACCAGGAAGTTAAGCTTCGGGCATGTGCTGACCAACTGGCAGGTGTCTTCACAGACCTTTTCAACCTCTCCCTGTCCGAGTCTGTAATACCAACATGCTTCAAGCAGACCACCATAGTCCCTGTGCCCAAGAGCACTAAGGTAACCTGAAGCCTGGCTCACATTAAGACCATTATCCCAGAAACCCTAGACCCACTCCAATTTGCATACCGCTCAAACAGATGCACAGATGATGCAATCTCTATGGCACTCCAAACTGCTCTTTCCCACCTAGACAAAAGGAACACCTATGCGAGAATGCTATTCATTGACTACAGCTCAGCATTCAACACCATAGTGCCCTCAAAGCTCATCACTAAGCTAAGGACCCTGGGACTAAACACCTCCCTCTGAAACTGGATCCTGGACATCCTGATGGGCCACCCCCAGGTGGTAAGGGTAGGTAACAACACATCCACCACACTGATCCTCAACACGGGGGCACTTCAGGGGAGCATGCTCAGTCCCCTACTGTACTCCCTGTTCACTCATGATTGCACGGACAGTCACAACTTCAACACCATCATTACATTTGCTAAGGACACAACAGTGGTAGGCCTGAACAACGACGAGACAGTCTATAGGGAGGAGGTCAGAGACCTGGCCGTGTGGTGCCAGGACAACAACCTCTCCCTCAACATGATCAAGACAAAGGAGATAATTGTGGACTACAGGAAAAAGAGGACTGAGAACGCCCCCATTCCCATCGATGGAGCTGCAGTGGAGCAGGTTGAGAGCTTCAAATTCCACATCACCAACAAACTAACATGGTCCAAGCACACCAAGACAGTCGTGAAGAGGGCACAACAAAACCTATTCCCCCTCAGGAGACTGAAAAGATTTGGCATGGGTCCTCAGATCCTCAAAAGGTACTACAGCTGCACCATCGAGAGCATCCTGACTGGTTGCATCACTGCCTGGTATGGCAACTGCTCGGCCTCCGACCGCAAGGCACTACAGAGGGTAATGCGAATGGCCCAGTACATCACTGGGGCCAAGCTTCCAGCCATCCAGCACCTCTATACTAGGCGGTGTCAGAGGAAAGCCCTAAAAATTGTCGAAGACCCCAGCCACCCTAGTCAAAGACTGTTCTCTCTGCTACTGCACAGCAAGAGGTACCGGAGCGCCAAGTCTAGGTCCAAAGGGCTTTTAAACAGATTCTACCCCCAAGCCATAAGACTCCTGAACATCTAGTCAAATTGCTACCCAGACTACTTGAAGTGCCCCACCCCCCCACACACACACCCTCTTTACACCACTGCTACTCTCTGTGTCATCTTTGCATAGTTAATAACTCTACCTACATGTACATACTACCTCAACTAACCGGTGCCCCTGCACATTGACTCTGTTTCGGTACCCCCCTGTATATAGTGTTGCTATTGTTATTTTACTGTTGCTCTTTAGTTACTTGTTACTTTTACCTCTTATTCTTTTCTGTAGTTTTTTGAAACTGCATTGTTGGTCAGGGGCTCGTAAGTAAGCATTTCACTGTAAGGTCCACATCTGTTGTATTCGGCGCATGTGAATGCAATTTGATTTGATTTGATTCTGTGACTGTACAGCGGGATTCTACTAATGTACAGCGGGATTCTATGACTATACAGCGGGATTCTATGACTGTACAGCAGGATTCTATGACTGTACAGCAGGAATCGACATAAATCCAATGACTCTAAGAAGTAAAACATAATATCAGGATAAGGTAAGACCCAGATGCAGACCATGTCGAAGTAACAATGCTTATTACAGCAACAGAGGCAAAGGTACAGGGCAGCAGGCAGGCTCAGGGTCAGGTCAGGCAGACAGGTCAGGCAGAGGTCGGAAATCCAGATAGGGGCAAAGGTACAAGACAGCAGGCAGGCTCAGGGTCAGGGACAGGCAGAGTGGTCTGGCGGGTGGCTTCCGGGTCAGCACAGGCAAGGGTCAAAAACCAGGAGGACAAGAAAAAGAGAGGCTGCGAAAAGACAGAAGCCGACAGGACAAACACTGGTATGCTTGACAAACAAGACGAACTGCTTCATCTGACCACTTTTTTATTGATCGAGTCACTGGTGCTTCCTGCTTTAATTTTTGCTTGTAAGCAGGAATCAGGAGGATAGAATTATGGTCAGATTTGCCAAATGGAGGGCGAGGGAGAGCTGTGTATGTGTCTCTGTGTGTGGAGTATAGGTGGTCCAGAGTTTTTTTTCCTCTGGTTGCACATTTAAGATGCTGATAGAAATTTGGTCAAATGGATTCCCGCTGTACGGTCATAAAATCCCGCTGTACCGCATAGAATCCCGCTGTACCATCATAGAAACCTGCTGCACAGTCATAGAATCCCGCTGTACAGTCATAGAATCCCGCTGTACAGTCATAGAAAACTGCTGATTTCCTACTACAGCAAACAGCATGCAACAGAGAGAAAGGGAAAGCCTCTCTCCAGCATAACCTGCGGATGATGACCAGATTGGAAGATTGACATGTGACATATTTATGTGTTGAGATGGCAAGTGGCAAGCAGAGTGAATGTTCATATTTGACATATTCGGTTATATTATAAGGTGTGATTGGCAGGTTTAGAGGCTGAGTTGTGAACCACATGGTGACATCACAAATGGCACGCTTCCCTATGGGCCCTGGTCAAAAGTACTGCCCTTATGTAGGGAATAGGCTGCCATTTGAGACAAATTTTTAATTTAAGGTTTCATTAACCTGTCACATGCTAGCTTGAGGTATTCTTAATCCGCACATCACATTACTTCTTTACAATTAGCATTGTTTACAATATAGATGTTATCCTTATATATTTTTAAACATCTTCATAGAAAAAGGATCATTAATAAAATTGGAACGCACTTTATAAAACATTAGTCTGAATAATCAAGCATGACTTTCAGTTTGTCAAACCCTCAGTGTCTTACTCCAGCGATAGAAAATACAACAATGAAGCCTTGTCACAACACAAGTATTGTCAAGCCATTACTTGATACAATGGAGTTGACCTTCATTCACTGCCAAGAGATAATACCATATCCAATCAATATTCAGGAAGGATCAACGTGAGTGACATCTCTTCTTCTTAGTTTCTATTCCTTTCCAGAGGAAGGGCAGACAAGTTATTTGATACTAAGACCTAATTGCAAGGGTATTGGCTTTGATAATCTCATATTGAAATTCTAATGGATTGCCAGGGACAGACCTCAGTTACAGCATCACTGCAACAAACATTAGTTAACTGTGTGTTGATCTAAAACCTGTTTATGTTATCTTCATCTTCACAGTCACAAGTGGATGTTCCGACAATCTAACTGATTTATTTAAGTTGTGTTTGTCCTATTCTGAGTCAATAAAAGGTTTTCTCCTCAGCTTTGGCAACCTTGTCCTATCTTTGAATATCTAGCGGTAAATCTGTGGTTACTGGTACATTGCAAACTATGTCATAATCGCTTGATAAAAAAATGATCCTCCCTAAATACATTGAGAATCTATTTAGTTTAAATCTTTGTTCCATACTTTTCCTCTGAGTTGTAATCACTCATTAGAATGGTCTCGATAGAGATCTTTCTAATTTAGGACCAAAATGGAAAACATTTATACATTTTCAGTGGTTGAGAGAGAGAAACCCTTTTAGTACAGGGATTATAATTGTATTCATAGCTGTCAGTGAATGTCACACTCAACCAGGCTCTGCTGGCATAGCTAGAATACCTTTGCAACACTTTTGTGGGGGGGGGGGGACGACAAAAAACATCTGGCATTTTCTGGCATACGGTACCGTGCAGGTACTGACACTGTTGTGGAAACTCTACTACTGTACATGGAGTACGGTATCGATGTACGGTTGGTTGTCAACACTAAGAAAAATACTGTAACTTCTTCCCTGGACAACAAACTGTACTGTATGTGCCTGTAGGGAAACAAATACTGTAGGAATACTAGTTCAAAGTGAAGGTATGTTTGTATCAAACAGGTGTCCACTGTGATTAGGCTAAGCCTTGAAGACTGTATGATTTTACAAAGTGCTTTTCAGCATCTGAAAGGGCGACAAATTGTCCTCAACTTCCATTCTAGTTTCACACACTGGCTGCCTTTCCACATTGATGTTCAAAGTCAGCCGCCATCCTTGTTGGTGATAATCTTGTGCTTGATCTTGAAATCTTCCCT
Organism: Salmo trutta; assembly: GCF_901001165.1. NCBI lineage: Eukaryota > Metazoa > Chordata > Actinopteri > Salmoniformes > Salmonidae > Salmo > Salmo trutta. Next base: position 30,637,485 of record NC_042965.1, read on the forward strand.
TGCAGCTCTCGTTCTCAAAGGACCGCTGTCATGGGCTGACTCTGTTTTAAGTTTGTTTGTCTTCGTTTCTTTGTAATATTGATGATCAAGACTGCCCATGCAAAATACTTTAGTGAGTCTAGCCAGGACAAACAATGAATTTGTTTAAAGAGGTACTCCGTGAACAGATGCCAAAGCACAGACTGTGAACTACAGTCATTGTATGTGGCCAAGATGTAATGAAAATAGTATTTATTTTTTACTAGAGATAGAAACGGTCAAATACATAACTTCATGATGCTGTATGTTAAACAGTGCATTCGGAAGGTATTCAGACCCCTACAGCCCTATTCTAAAATTTATACAAATATGCCCCAAACAGGTTTTTAGAAATGTTTGCAAATGTATTAAAAATAAAAAACAGAAATACCTTATTTACTTAAGTATTCAGACCCATTGTTTTGAGACTCGAAACTGAGCTCAGGTGCATCGTGTTTCCATTGATCATCCCTGAGATATTTCAACAACTTGATTGAAGTCCACAGCTGACAATGCATGTCAGAGCATTAACCAAGCCATGAGGTCAAAGGAATTGTCCGTAGAGCTCCAAGACAGGATTGTGTCGAGGCACAGATCTGGGGAAGGGTACCAAAAAATATGTGCAGCATTGGAGGTTGCCAAGAACACAGTGGCCTCAATCATTCTTAAAACCTCTACGGGCTAGGGGGCAGTATTGAGAATTTTGGAAAAAATATGTGCCCATTTTTAACTGCCTCCTACACCAACTCAGAAGCTAGAATATGCATATTATTGTTCAGGTTTGGATAGAAAACACCCTAAAGTTTCTAAAACTGTTTGAATGGTGTCTGTGAGTATAACAGAACTCCTATGGCAGGCAAAAACCTGAGAAGGTTTCATGCAGGAAGTACCCTGTCTGACAAGGTGTTGTTGTTCTTGCTTCTGTTCATTGAAGAGTCAGGATCTTAGCTGTAACGTGACAATTCCTAGGGCTCCAATAGGCTCTCAGAACCCGGGAAAAACCTGAACGATGACGAGGCAGCCTCAGGCTGAAACACAGAATCCCCTTTTCCAAGTGTCCCATTAGAGGACAATGGAATTAGGCGCGTGCGCGATTCGACCCCGTGCAGTATTTTCCTTCGGCTGTTTAGCTAATTGCAGATTCCTGGTCGGAATATTATCGCTTTTTTACGAGAATAATGGCATAAAAATTGATTTTAAACAGCGGTTGACATGCTTCGAAGTACGGTAATGGAATATTTCGAATTTTTTTGTCACATTCTGCGCCATGCGCGCGACCGTGATTTACCATTCTGATAGTGTCTAGAACGCACGAACAAAACGCCGCTGTTTGGATATAACGATGGATTATTTGGGACCAAACCTACATTTGTTATTGAAGTAGAAGTCCTGGGAGTGCATTCTGACGAAGAACAGGAAAGGTAAGACCATTTTTCTTATAGGAAATGTGATTTTGGTGAAGGCTAAACTGGGTGGGTGTCTAAATAGCTAGCCCGTGATGGCTGGGCTATGTACTTAGAATATTGCAAAATGTGCTTCATCCGAAAAGCTATTTTAAAATCGGACATATCGAGTGCATAGAGGAGTAATGTATGTATAATTCTTAAAATAATTGTTATGCTTTTTGTGAACGTTTATCGTGAGTAATTTAGTAAATTGCTAGTAAATTCCCCGGAAGTTTGCGGGGGGTATGCTTTTTCTGAACGTCACATGCTAATGTAAAAAGCTGGTTTTTGATATAAATATGAACTTGATTGAACAGACATGCATGTATTGTATAACATAATGTCCTAGATGTGTCATCTGATGAAGATCATCAAAGGTTAGTGCTGCATTTAGCTGTGGTTTGGGTTTATGTGACATTATATGCTAACTTGAAAAATGGGTGTCTGATTATTTCTGGCTGGGTACTCTGCTGACATAATCTAATGTTTTGCTTTCGTTGTAAAGCCTTTTTGAAATCGGACAGTGTGGTTAGATTAACGAGAGTCTTGTCTTTAAAATGGTGTAAAATAGTCATATGTTTGAGAAATTGAAGTAATAGCATTTCTAAGGTATTTGAATAACGCGCCACGGGATTCCACTGGCTGTTGAGTAGGTGGGACGATTTCGTCCCACATACCCTAGAGAGGTTAATTTATACTTGAATAACTGTAAAATGTTTATAATTAAAAACTGTAATATCTTATGTTTCACCGAGTCGTTGCTGAACAACGACATGGATAACATACAGCTGGCAGGTTTTTTGGTTCATCGGCAAGATAGAACAGCTGCCTCCGGTAAGACAAGGGGTGGCGGTCTGTGTCTATTTGTAAATAACTGCTGGTGCACAAAATCTAACATTAAGTAAGTCTCAAGATTTTGCTCGCCTGTGGAAGAGTATCGCATGATAAGCTGTAGACCACACTATTTACCAAGATCTATATTTTTCATAGCTGTCCATTTACCACCCCAAACCGACGCTGGCACTAAGACGGCAATCAAAGAGCTGTATAAGGCCATAAGCAAACAAGAAAATGCTCATCCAGACTTTAATGCAGGGAAACCTAAATCCATTTTTGACCATAACTCTATCCTCCTGATTCATGTTACAAGCAAAAACTAAAGCAGGAAGTACCAGTGACTCGATCAATAAGTGGTCAGATGACGCAGATGCTAAGCTACAGAACTGTTTTGCTAGCACAGACTGGAATATGTTCCGGGATTCTTCCGATGGCATTGAGGAGTACACCACATCAGTCACTGGCTTCATCAATAGGTGCATCGATGATGTCGTCCCCACAGTAACCATACGTGCATACCCCAACCAGAAGCCATGGATTACAGGCAACATCCACACTGAATTAAAAGCTAGAGCTGGCGCTTACAAGGAGCGGGACTTTAACCCAGACGCTTATAAGAAATCCCGCTATGCTCTCCGACGAACCATCAAACAGGCAAAGCGTCAATACAGGACTAAGATTGAATCGTACTACACCGGCTCCGATGCTCGTCGGATGTGGCAGGGCTTGCAAACTATTACAGACTACAAAGGGAAGCACAGCCGCGAGCTGCCCAGTAACACGAGCCTACCAAACAAGTTAAATAACTTCTATGCTCGCTTCGAGGCAAGCAACACCGAAGCATGCTTGAGAGCATCAGCTATTCCGGACGACTGTGTGATCATGCTCTCCGTAGCCGATGTGAGTAAGACCTTGAAACAGGTCAACATTCACAAGGCCACAGACGGATTACTCCAAGCATGCGCTGACCAACTGGCAAGTGTCTTCACTGACATTTTCAACCTGTCTCTGACTGAGTCTGTAATACCAACATGTTTCAAGCAGACCACCATAGTCCCTGTGCCCATGAACACCAAGGTAATCTGCCTAAATGACTACCGACCCGTAGCACTCACGTCTGTAGCAATGAAGTGCTTTGAAAGGCTGGTCATGGCTCACATCAACACCATTGTCCCAGAAACCCTAGACCCACTCCAATTTCCATACCGCCCCAACAGATCTACAGATGATGCAATCTCTATTGCACTCCACACTGCTCTTTCCCACCTGGACAAAAGGAACACCTATGTGAGAATGCTATTCATCGACTACAGCTCAGCTTCGACACCATAGTGCACTCAAAGCTCATTACTAAGCTCAGAACCCTGGGACAAAACACCTCCCTCTGCAACTGGATTCTGGACTTCCTGATGGGCCACCCCGAGGTGGTAAGGGTCGGTAACAACACACCTGCACGCTGATCCTCAACACGGGGGCCCCTCAGGGGTGCGTGCTCAGTCCCCTCCTGTACTCCCTGTTCACCCATGACTGCATGGCCAAGCACGACTCCAACACCATCATTAAGTTTGCCGACAACACAACAGTGGTAGGCCTGATCACCGACAACGATGAGACAGCCTATAGGGAGGAGATCAGAGACCTGGCAGTGTGGTGCCAGGACAACGACCTCTCCCTCAACTTAATCAAAACAAAGGAGATGATTGTGGACTACAGGAAAGGAGGACCGAGCATTCCCCGATTCTCATCGACAGGACTGTAGTGGAGCAAGTTGAGAGCTTCAAGTTCCTTGGTGTCCACATCATCAACAAACTATCATGGTCCAAGCACACCAACACAGTTGTGAAGAGGGCACGACAATGCCTATTCCCTCTCAGGAGACTGAAAATATTTGGCAGATCCTCAAAAAGTTGCACCAGCGAGAGCATCCTGACTGGTTGCATCACCGTCTAGTATGGCAACTGCTCGGCCTTCGACCGCAAGGCACTACAGAGAGTAGTGAATACAGCCCAGTACATCTCTTTCCTGTTTTAGCCCCTGGACACAAAGCGAGGTCCATACAGACATGGTTTGTCGAGATCGGTGTGGAAGAAAGACTGGCCTGCACAGAGCCCTGACCTCAACCCCATCAAACACCTTTGGGATGAAATGGAACGCCAACTGTGAGCCAGGCCTAATCGCCCAACATCAGTGCCCGACCTCACTAATGCACTTGTGGCTTAATCGAAAGCAAGTCCCCACAGCAAAGCCTTCCCAGATGATTGGCTATTATAGCAGCAAGGGGGGGGAGACCAACTCCATAATATAATGCCCATGATTTTGGAATGAGATGTTCGACAAGCATGGCCATGTAGTGTATAAGGAAAGATCTAGGAAATGGGGACTGTCTAACTGTTGTGATTTTTTACAACATTGCGTAAATGCAGAGATGCAAAGAAGGAAGTTGATTACTTCTAAATAACTTTGGGTTACTCCTTCCATTATAGAGCTTTGCTTTGGTGTGGATTGAGGCCTACACATTCAATTCAGTTGTGTTCCACCATTCTATTCACCTTTCCTTATTTCTATTGTAGATTGTGTTTCTGTACACCAATGGAACGTCTACAAAACTATGAGCAAACCAACCTTAATATTGAATACATGGAATTGGATTGTGATTGTAACGAGTGTGCTGAGAGTCGGGAAGCAAGTTCAGGGAGTGAGTGTTTAACTAAATACAAAACAAGAAACACAAACAACGCACACACATGACACTGGAACAGCAACAAAAACGCCTGGGGAAGGAACCAAAGGGAGTGACATATATAGGGAAGGTAATCAGGGAGGGGATCGAGTCCAGGTGAGTCTGAAGATGCGCGTAACGATGGTGACAGGTGTGCGCCATAACCAGCAGCCTGGTGACCTAGAGGCCGGAGAGGGAGCACGTGACAGTGATGATACCGATGAATGAATCCTGCACACAAAGTGCTAATTTTTTATTTCATTTTTTAACAGGAATCATTTTTGGTTTGACTTGTATGTAATTGTTTGGAGAAATATGCATAAAAGGAGAGTAATTGCCCATAATTCTGAACCTTTGTATAGTAATTTCGAATTATGATCATCTTGATTTAGTGACTGCAAAGAAAATGTATTTGTCTACTTGGATTTTTGAAAGTCAGACTAATTTTTGTCTGCTTGGACTCAAGAGATAAGTATAGTTACATTCATCTTTTAGCAGGCAATCGTGTTCTTTTGATGAATGTATTTGAATTTTTATCGGTACCATATAGTTTTGATGAATGTATTTATGTTTTGTGGAGACAACTGCATTTTCTAAACGCAGAGTTCTGTCTCTTTTGGACTCTTTTGAAAATCGACAACATTGTTCCAAAAAATGCTTGTACACAACTGAGAAAAACTGTAATACATGGATATTCAATGGCCATCTGTTGTCTCTGATGCTGTGTATTCTGGATAATCCGTAATAATGCTATGGCACTTGGAATTCTGCTTTCTGAAAGCGAGTGAGGTGGAGAGGTGTTCAAACTTAAAGCTACGTATGTGGAGAGAAAATGACACAAAAGCTGTCATATCTTGTAAGATATGTTACTTATTGGGTATCTGAATAGCGTAAAGGAGTAAAAAATTATATGAAAAGGAATGAAATGTTACAGTAGTAAAGTATTGTAACAGGCAGTAGAACATATAGAAAATAACATTCATCGCAGAATGTTGAAAAGCCTTATGGTCTATCTCAATTTCAGATTTCTAATAATCTACTAAATACTACCATGTAGGTTATTTTGGTGGCGTAGGTCATTTTAGAAGCATCTAATTCTGGTACCAAGTTGATGCCGCTGGCAAAAATGACAACACTGTGTCATTTTGAGGCATTTCTATTGGGGCCAAATGAAATATCACCTCATCTTCCAAGGTCCAACTGCTCTGCCAACATACTGAAGCAATCTCCATCTAAAGTTTGGTTGACTTTTCTGGATTCTATGAATTCTAACCATGCCTGAGTCTGAGATGCCAATCCTCTTTCCAACAGGGACTGTACTGTATCAACTTACTGTAATGTGATATTTCATTGTATTTTGTGTATAACACTGTAAAGTGTCTTCAGAAAGTAGGCACACCCATTTTCCAAATTTCAATGTGTTACATCCTGAATTTACAATCTATTCAATTTAGATATTTTGTTACTGGCCTACACACGATACCCCATAATGTCAAAGTGGAATTATGTTTTTGGAAATGTTCTAATAAAAAATGAAAAGCTGACATGTCTTGAGCTGGAACATTCAACCCCTTTGTTATAAGCCTGAATAAGTTCAGGAGTGAACATTTGCTTAACAAGTCACATAATAAGTTCGATGGACTCAATAATAGTGTTTAACATGATTTTTGAATGACTACCTCATCTCTGTACCCCACACATACAATTATCTGTAAAGTCCCTCAGTCGGGTAGTGAATTTTAAACACAGATTCAGCCACAAAGACCAGGGAGGATTTCCAATGCTTCGCAAAGAAGGCCACCTAAAGTTAGGTGTGGAAAAATAAAAAAGCAGACATTGAATATCCATTTGAGCATGGTGAAGTTAATAATTAGACTTTGGATGATGCATCAATACACCCAGTCACTACAAAGATACAGACGTCCTTCCTAACTCGGTTGCCGGAGAGGAAGAACACCACTCAGGGATTTCACCATGAGGCCAATGGTGACTTTGAAACAGTTACAGAGTTTAATGGCTGTGACAGGAGACAACTGAGGATTTTAGTTACTCCACAATACTAACCTAATTGACAGAGTGAAAAGAAGGAAGCCTGTACAGAATAAAAATATTCCAAAACATGCATCCTGTTTGTAACAAGGCACTAAAGTAATAATGCAAAACATTTGACAAAGCAATTCACTTTTTGTCCCGGATACAAAGTGTTGTGTTTGAGGCAAATCCAATACAAGACATTACTGAGCACCACTCTCCATATTTTCAAGCATAATGGTGGCTGCACCATGTTATGGGCATCCTTGTAATTCTTAAGGACTGGGGAGTTAAGCACAGGCAAAATCCTAGAGGAAAACCTGGTTCAGTTTGCTTTCAACCAGACACTGGAAGATTAATTAACTTTTCAGCAAAAATATAACCTAAAACACAAGGCCAAATCTACACTGGAGTTGCTTACCAAGAAGACAGTGAATGTTCCTGAGTGGCAGGAGTTACAGTTTTAACTTAAATCTGCTTGAAAATCTATGGCGAGATAATAACCAATTTGAAAGAGCTTGAATAATTTTGAAAATAATAAAAATGGGCAAATGTTGCATAATCCAGGTGTGGAAAGCTCTTAGAGATTTACCCAGAAAGACTCACAGCTGTAAAGGTGATTATAACTCAGGGAATTGAATACTTATTAATCAAGATATATTAGTATTTTTTTTACAAATGTAAAATTCGATTTGACATTAAAATATTGTGTGTAAATCGTTGACAAAAAAAGACAATTAAATCCATTTTAATCTGACTTTGCAACACAACAAAATGTGGGAAAGTCAAGGGGTGTGAATACTTTCTGAAGGTACTGTATGTGCTCTGTCGGTCGAAGGTTGTCCTGTTGTAGGTCCTCTTTCTTATTTTGTTATGTATTTATTAAAATGTGTATACTGTAGTGTAGTGTAGTAAGATACTGGGGGGCTATGGAGGGATTGTGTGAATTTACGCTCCAAGATGTTTGTCAGCTCTGGATAGTAGTGTGTGTATTTGTGTGTTTGCATATGTGTTTGAGTGTGTGTTTGCATGTGTGTGTGTGTGTGTGTGTGTGTGTGTGTGTGTGTGTGTGTGTGTGTGTGTGTGTGTGTGTGTGTGTGTGTGTGTGTGCGTGTGCATGTACAGTAAGTAATCACCAACCAGTACATTCTCAGATGCCCATCCCGGGCAGGTAAACCCAAGATGCAAGCAAATCTCATTCCAAAAAAAACAAATAAAAAAGCACAGGACAATTTGATGGGATTAGAGAGTGACTAAAACACAGGAAGAAAAATGCTTAATCTTCTGCACTGCTAGTGTTTGTTAGACAGAAGCTGAAGCACTTCTTTATGTTAATTTGTTGACAGGGGTAAAATGCATCTTTGGAAGCTAATTAGCCTTTAATTGCAAACTCACTCACTGCAGACTCACATACTGCCTCCTGTCTCTGTTAGTTTAAGAACTCTTGAGGGGATTCTACTCTGAGTTTATTCAGAGTTTATTTACCCTAATCCAGTGAAGTTAAGATATTATACTGGAGAGTACATAATATAGATATTTATTTTTATGATGAGAGAAAAGGGGATCAAATAAATACTCAGCCATGAGACAAGGTGCCAAACCATGCTGGCACAGGTTTCATTTTCAGTTCACTCTCATCAGTTTTGTATCTCCCTGAGTGTCCCAAATGACAGCTTATTCCCTATTTACAGTAAGCGCAATAAATGTGGAATAGGATGCCATTTTGGACGCACTCTGTCAGCTTGTCCATCCTTTTAATCCACAAACAGCCACTTAAAAGGGACTGAGGCAGCAATGGTGGGGGTGGTGGGGAGGAGTGCATGCTGTGTTGGGGTTCCAGCCTCCCCAGCCCAGGCCCCCAGCCCTGGCCCCCAGCTGTCTTTCATGGTTTATCTGAGGCCCCCAGCTGTAGTGACCACTGGGCTGCAGTTATCAAGGCTGTTAGGACTCCAGAGGGAGCACATATCTTTTTGTGCATATTACCCCTTGGAAATATTCAAGTTAGTTGTGTGTTGCACATGATAATATATTTGATTCACACACACTGCATGCAACTGTGGTATGTTTACTAACTACAATGAGCCATTTTAGCTAAGGTGTAGAATTATACGATTAAGACAACGGTCTGTAGTGCCTATTGTGTATTCACTTGATCTACACAACATTTACCTTTGTATCTTCTATGTTTACAGTACAACCCACCCCACAATTTTTCTGACACACATGTTATGGTTACAGGTGGGCGGAAACAGATTGAGGAGTGCTGCTCTACGTAAATGTTTGAATTCCGGTGTATTAATTAGACAATTGTCCTAAGTCATTAGATACAATGTGTGCTTGAAATCTTGAAACAACCTAATCAGTTAAAGTGAAGGTGCAGGATGAAATGGCTTTTCGTAATTTGTTTGCATGCTTATTATGTGGATGGCATAATTGTCTTTGCTTTAGCAGCTACTTCATGGGGAGCGTAATTGGACATTTTGAGGGTGGAGAGTAATTATTGCACTCTGAATTAATGAACAACTATTTTGATTATGTTCAGAGGTTACCAATGGTCAATATTGTTCAGAGATCTGAGAGTGGGTCTACAAGACTGTAGATTGCTGTGAAATCGCTCTGTTTATGCGGAACAGCTAATTGTGGTGGGCTAAGAAAAATGTTGTTGTTGGTTTTTTTTTTAATGGTTTTAATGACACTGCACACTGCTATGAGAATTCAAGGGACGGTGATAAATAGCTGTGCTGTGCTGCATTATGAAAGCAAACATTGTCAATAACATGTCCTTGAATCATTGAATAGGCTTTTATTAGAGTGAAAATCAAATGTAGGTATTTGCTTTCTCCTTGACCCGATTCCTCCAAATCTACTCTCCCTTCAGTGTATGTTCTTCTCTCCTTGGACCGACCCTGCCTAGCAATGTACTACATCCAATCCCTTTCCTCTATGTGAGCATAGTAACAACATGATTAAAGATGCATGACATACCCCCCCCCCGTCCAGCAGGAATGAAGAGAGATTATGTTGAGAAGATTGACCTTGTTCAGCACAGAGTTCTTGCATTAGTTCATCACCTTTGTGTTCTAATGCCAACAGAAAGGTCATGCATTAAACATTGCACATGACTACTTTAATTAGCTGGCTGCTACCAGTGCCAAGCCATTGGCTGTGTCTCAAATGGAACACTATTGCCTATATAGTGCACTTATTTTGACCAGAGACCTGATTAAAAGTAGAGCACAATATAGGTAATATTGTCTCTCTGCCCTGTGGGTGGAGACAGTATTTCACAGACATGTGTCCAAACCCTTCGGCTCTCCGGCCAGAAGATGTGTGAGCATTAAATATTTCCTTATTTAGTGCACGCTGAACACACCAGAGGACTGGGTGGTTCAGAATAAGATTGCAGCCCAGAGAAAACCGTACATTCCAGGCAGAGCTTGTGAGATTAAGGTGGTACATTCAGGAACACATGATACTTTGTAATCAGACTTATGCAGTATTCAGAATGGGATACTGGATACAGGATAAATATTATGTTTAATATTTTTGCATTGATTGAATTAGCAGCAACAAACATTTTTTATGAATGTAAGTTGTAAAGTATGATCACGAGAACTACGGAAAACATGACCATATTGGATACTAACTAAAACATGTAAATTTAGACGCATGCTTTTAAAAATTGTGATTCATCCATTCTTGGCTGCATGCTTATTTTTATTATCGTAGTCAATGAACCATCACACCACATTCATCTTCTCCTCCTTCTACTTTAACACCACAGCCATTCTTACATCAGTCCATGGTCCTGGAGGTATGGAGGTATGAAGGTATGGAAGTCCTGGAGGTATAGAAGTCCTGGAGGTATAGGGACATGAAGGTATGTGTCATATGTGCTCCCTCTCCGGCCTCTATGTCACCAGGCTGCTCGTTAGGGAGCACACCTGTCACCAGCGTTATGCGCATAATGACACTCACCTGGACTCCATCACCTCATTGATTACCTGCCCTTTATATGTCACTCCCTTTGGTTTCTTCCCCAGTCGTCATTGTTGCTGTTTCATGTCGGTGCGCTGTTTGTGTTTCTTATTTTGTTCATTTATTAATTAAATGTATTCACTCTCTGAACTTGCTTCCCGACTCTCAGCGTAAATCGTTACAGTATGGAGATATGGCAGTATGGAGGTCCTGTGGGCATGGAGGTATGGCGGTATGGAGGTCCGTGAGGTATGGAGATATGGAGGTGCTGGAGGTATGGAGGTCCTGGAGGTATGGAGATATGGAGGTGTTGGAGGTATGGAGATGTAGCAGTATGAAGGTCATGAAGGTATGGAGGTCCTGGAGGTATAGCAGTATGAAGGTCATGGAGGTATGGAGGTCCTGGAGGTATGGAGATATGGAGGTATGGGAGGTGTAGCAGTATGAAGGTCATGGAGGTATGGAGATATGGATGTAAGGAGGTCCTGGAGGTATGGAGGTCCTGGAGTTATGGACATATAGAGGTCCTGGAGGTGTGGGGGTATGGCTGTAAGGAGGTCCTGGGGGTATGGAGGTATGGATGTAAGGAGGTCCTGGAGTTATGGAGGTATGGAGGTCCTGGAGGTGTGGAGGTAGAGTCTGAGCACCATTAACTAATTAAGTCAACAGTCATATATATTGTAGGTCTCTGTGGGGATGTTATTCTTAGCTTCTCTCATCCATCATTTATGCATGGCTCTTCATTACATGTTCATTTGAATGGGAGGATAGTATATCCCTACTTTTCTGTACACTAAACGTTAGTGATTGAATAACCCTCCTCCTGAATAGAGCCCAATTCCCCTGTTAGAGGCTGGTTTGCATTCCATATGGTACCCTATTCCCTATGTAGTGCACTACATTTGTGATGCGTTACAGAAAGCTGGGCGTATGACGCACATCACTACTTCACAGGAGTAGTGAAGTGCCTTCTTGAACATGTGAACTTCCATGTGCCTTAATAACAAACTCGGATGTAATCTGTAAATATAAATAAAATGTGAAATCCTGAAGCTGTTTAGACACAAAAAATACAGAATCTTGCCTAGCCATGATTGGTTGAGATAATGAGGAGGCTGGGACATTCACGTGAAAGAGAGTCCATTCTGTCACTCAAGGCTTCTCTGTCAAATGGCACATCTGGGTCTCTACTACCATGGATATTTGAAAGATCCATTAGATTTACTAATGTAAAGTGTAGCTACAACTTCCAATACCAGTGTTGTCCTGAATACAGCTGCTGGTATAGACACAGCTCTGTTTTCTGTGGCTAAAGAAGTCTGGACTGGTTGAAGCCGAGTGGGAAGGATATGTGGCTAAAGCAGTCTGGACTGGTTGAAGCCGAGTGGGAAGGATTTTTTAGAAAGTGTTTCAGTCTGCAGTGAATCATCAATATCCATACACTGGTAAGAGTCTACAATTAAAATACCAAGATAGCTAGCTACATGTACATACGTTATTCTCTCAACTGTATCAAAAAGTAATTTTCATTTTTAGCTATATAGAGTACATTCGGAAAGTATTCAGACCCCTTGACTTTTTCCACATTTTGTTACATTACAGATTTATTAAAACATTTATTAAATAAATAAAAAACTCCTCAGAAATCTACACACAATACCCCATAATGACAAAGCGAAAAAAGGTTTAGACATTTTTACAAATTTATAAAAAAATTAAAAAAGAAATACCTTATTATCATAAGAATTCAGACCCTTTGCTATGAGACTCGAAATTGAGCTCAGGTGCATCCTGTTTCCATTGACTATCCTTGAGATGTTTCTACAACTTGGAGTCCACCTGCGGTAAATTCAATTAATTGGACATGATTGGAAAGGCACACACCTGTCTATATAAGGTTCCACAGGTGACAGTGCATGTCAGAGCAAAAACCAAGCCATAAGGTTGAAGGAATTGTCTGTAGAAATCCGAGACAGGATTGTGTTGAGACACAAATCTGGGGAAGGGTGCCGAAACATTTCTGCAGCATTGAAGGTCGCCAAGAACACAGTGGCCTCCATCATTCTTAAATGGAAAAAGTTTGGAACCACCAAGACTCTTCCAAGAGCTGGAAGCCCAGCCAAACTGAGTAATCAGGGGAGAAGGGCCTTGGTCAGGGAGGCGACCAAAAACCCGATGGTCACTGACGGAGCTCCAGAGATCCTCTGTGAAGATGGGAGAACCTTCCAGCAGGACAACCATCTCTGCAGCACTCCACCAATCAGGCCTTTATGGTAGAGTGGCCAGACGGAAGCCACTCCTCAGTAAAAGGCACATGACAGCCCGCTTGCAGTTTGCCAAAAGGCACCTAAAGACTCTCAGACCATGAGAAACAAGATTCTCTGGTCTGATGAAATTTCTTTGGCCTTTGGCCAAGCGTCACGTCTGAAGGAAACCTGGCACCATCCCTACGGTGAAGCATGGGGGTGGCAGAATCATGCTGTGGGGATGTTTTTCCTCGGCAGGGACTGGGAGACTAGTCAGGATTTAGGCAAAGATGAATGGAGCAAAGTACAGAGTGGCTTCGGGACAAGTCTCTGAATGTCCTTTAGTGGCCCAGCCAGAGTCCAGACTTGAACCCAATCGAACATCTCTGGAGAGACTTGAAATTAGCTGTGCAGCGACGCTCCCCATCCAACCTGACAGAGCTTGAGAGGATCTGCAGAAAAGAATGGGAGAACTCCCAAAATACAGGTGTGCTAAGCTTGTAGCGTCATACCCAAAAATAATCAAGGCTGTAATCGCTGCCAAAGGTGCTTCAACAAAGTACTGAGAGAAGGGTCTGAATACTTTTATAAATGTAATATCAGTTTTATATTTTTTATAAATTAGCAACAAACAAAAGAATAGCTGTTTTTGCTTTGTCATTATGGGGTATTGTTTGTGGATTGATGGGGTGTAATCAATTTTAGAATAAGGCTGTATCCTAACAAAATGTGACAAAAATCAAGGGGTCTGAATACTTTCCGAATGCACTGTAGCTAGCTAGACAGTTGCATACAGGTACTGTTGTAGCTTAATTGGTCCCGCAACGAGCCAATGTTTACAGATGGCTTTTTGCGGGACGAAGCAACGTTAAGACAGCTAGCTGAGCTGGCCAGTTGCATTCTGCTGTTAATGTTGATTGCTGATGTGCTAAGGCATGCATGACATAATGATCTTCTTTTTCATGTGTGCCAGTTTGTCATGTTTAACTAGCTAGCTACCAAAAATAGCCAGTGTGGTGTGAATACTAATCTATTAGCAAGCTAATCAAACCCCATGTTACGTTATAGGGACACATGCAAAGTTCGCCCATAGGCTAGATGTGGAGGGAACAGGACCTCCTGGATTCCTTAGGTTTGGAAGGAATGGGACCTCCTGGATTCCATAGGTTTGGAGGGAATGGGACCTCCTGGATTCCATAGGTTTGGAGGCGAAGCACACAGTAGTATTCAGTAGAACTGTTATCATTAAACAGTTGGGGATATGAAAGTTTATGCTTTGTCCATCAACTTTTCCCAATTCAAACCTTTCACCCATTCTCCCCTGTATGTACTGCACATAGCTTTGCAGTCAGAGGAGAGGCTGCCGGTGATCATTTGATTGAGTGCAACATGGTACAGTAGCATACCAGGTCTGGGTAGCTGTGCTGTGCTGTCAGATGACCAGCTGTTGAGTGCATGATGCAACCAACCTCATCATGATGGTAGTCCTGTGGTTCTGTGCAGCTGGCCGCTTGTGTGGAGGGGTTCATCAAATCAACTCGGGTTTATTATCTCCAGCCCACCCATGGAGGAGGTGTAGCGGGAATTCTGCTGCCTTCATCTCCAGATGGAGAGAGAGCAACAACTGGTGTCTCAGACAAGTGCCAGGTTCCATTAGTGCCAGGAAACCGTTGCTTTTTCTTTGCCAAACGCCTCACAGCTCAATGAATAGAGATGTGGGCCTAGACAGCCTGTCCCTGGGTCCCATGCTTTATTCAACTGGAGCTTCGCATTATCATTCAGTGTTTGGTGCAGTTCATTAGTACTTGATCAGTTCAGTGATACAATACTTTAGTGCTGTGGTTCTCTATTCTCTCTTTCCACAGTCTTGTGGAACAAGCCCACCATCAGTCTTGTCACTATTTAACCTGCTCATACAGACTTCCACAGCCCTAACCTTAACCACACTGCTAACTTTATGCCTAAAGCAATTTTTTGTTTTCAAGAATTTTTACAATATAGCCAATTTTCAGTTTGTGGCTGTGGTAACTAATGGAAACCCCAAACACTGGTCACCACTGGCATACTACAGCGCCAGGATATTCAGCACCATGGACAGCAACCATGTAGCAAAGGGCAACCAAAGATGGACAGCACAGTATCAGACACTGCATGAGTCAGGATACTTTCCCCAATACTTCCCTTAAACATAAGAGTTTAAGAAGCTACATTGTGCACACGTCAACTCAAGTGAACACAAAATAAGCACAACTGACCAGTAACTCAATGTACATCACTGACAGTGAGTTACTGTAATTCTGGGGTAACCAACCCTTAAACAAAAGATGAGGAGCAGGGAAAGAGATTCAGAGACGAGTGCTGCTATAAAGATCATAATCACATACATACATTACATGACCAAAAGTACATGGACACCTGCTCGTCGAACATCTCATTCCAAAATCATGAGCATTAATATGCAGTTGGTCTCCCCTTTTTACTCCACTCTTCTGGGAACGCTTTCCCCTAGATGTTGGAACATTGCTGCGGGTACTTGCTTCCATTCAGCCATGAGCAATGGTGAGGGCGGGTACTGATGTTGGGCAATTAGGCCTGGCTCGCAGTCGGCGTTCCAATTCATCCCAGTGTTTGATGGGGTTGAGGTCAGGGCTCTGTGCAGGCCAGTCAAGTTCTTCCACACCGATCTTGATAAACCATTTCTTTATTGACCTCGCTTTGTGCATGGGGTATTTTCATTCTGAAAAAGGAAATGGCCTTCCCCAAACTGTTGCCACAAAGTTGAAAGCACAGAATAGTATAGAAAGCCACTGTATGCTGTAGCATTAGGATTTACCTTCAGTGGAACTAAAGGGCCTAGCCAAAACCATGAAAAACAGCCGCAGACCATTATTCTTCCTCCACCAAACTTGCATTGGGGCAGGTAGCGTTCTCATGGCATCCGCTTAACCCTTCGGACTGCCAGATGGTGAAGCGTGATTCATCACTCCAGAGAACGCATTTCCACTGTTACAGTCCAATGGCAGCGAGCTTTACACCACTCCAGCCGACTCTTGGTATTGGCATGGTGATCTTAGGCTTGTGAGCGTCTGCTCGGCCATGGAAACCCATATCATGAAGCTGCCGACGAACAGTTATTGTGATGAGGTTGCTTCCAGAGGCAGTTTGGACCTTAGTAGTGAGCGTTGTAACCGAGGACAGACAATTTTAACGCGTTACCTACTTCAGCATTCGGCGGTCCTGTCCTGTGAGCTTGTGTGGCCTACCACTTTGCGGCTGAGCCGATGTTGCTTCTAGACGTTTCCAATTCACAATAACAGCACTTACTGTACAGTCGACAGGGGCAGCTCTAGCAGGGCAGAAATTTGATAAATTGACTTGTTGGAAAGCTGGCATCCTATGACGGTGCCACGTTGAAAGTCACTGAGCTCTTCAGTAATGCCATTCTACTGACAATGTTTGTCTATGAAGATTGCATGGCTGTGTGCTCTATTTTATACACCTGTCCAGTCATTTGAAGGAGTGTCCACATACTTTTATATACAGCTGAAGTCGGAAGTTTACATACACTTAGGTTGGAGTCATTAAAACTTGTTTTTCAACCACTCCACAAATTTCTTGTTAACAAACTATAGTTTTGGCAAGTCAGTTAGGACATCTACTTTGTGCTTGACACAAGTAATTTTTCCAACAATTGCTTACAGACAGATTATTTCACTTATAATTCACTGTATCACAATTCCAGTGGGTCAGAAGTTTACATACACTAAGTTGACTGTGCCTTTAAACAGCTTGGAAAATTCCAGAAAAGGATGTCATGGTTTTAGAAGCTTCTGATAGGCTAATTGACATCATCTGAGTCAATTGGAGGTGTACCTGTGGATGTATTTCAAGGCCTACCTTCAAACTCAGTACCTTTTCCTTGACATCATGGGAAAATCAAAAGAAATCAGCCAAGACCTCAGAAAAAGAATTGTAGACCTGCACAAGTCTGGTTCATCCTTTGGAGCAATTTCCAAATGCCTGAAGGTACCACGTTCATCTGTACAAACAAGTATAAACACCATGGGACCACGCAGCCGTCATACCGCTCAGGAAGGAGACGCGTTCTGTCTCCTAGAGACGAACATACTTTGGTGCGAAAAGTGCAAATCAATCCCAGAAAACAGCAAAGGACCTTGTGAAGATGCAGGACGAAACAGGTACAAAAGTATCTATATCCACAGTAAAACGAGTCCCATAATCAACATAACCTGAAAGGCCACTCAGAAAGGAAGAAGCCACTACTCCAAAACCGCCATAAAAATGCCAGACTACGGTTTGCAACTGCACATGAAGACAAAGACTTTTTGGAGAAATGTCCTCTGTTCTGATGAAACAAAAATAGAACTGTTTGGCCATAATGACCATCTTTATGTTTGGAGGAAAAAGGGGGAGGCTTGCAAGGCAAAGAACCCCCTACCCAACCGTGAAGCACGAGGGTGGCAGCATCATGTTGTGGGGGTGCTTTGCTGCAGGAGGAACTGGTGCACTTCACAAAATAGATGGCATCATGAGGGAGGACAATTATGTGGATATATTGAAGCAACATCTCAAGACATCAGTTGGGAAGTTAAAGCTTGGTGGCAAATGGGTCTTCCAAATGGACAACGACCCCAAGCATACTTCCAAAGTTGCGGCAAAATGGCTTAAGGACATCAAAGTCAAGGTATTGGAGTGGCCATCACAAAGCCCTGACCTCAATTTTATAGAAAATGTGTGGGCAGAACTGAAAAAGCGTGTGCGAGCAAGGTGGCCTACAAACCTGACTTAGTTACAACAGCTCTGTAAGGAGGAATGGGCCAAAATTCACCCAACTTATTGTGGGAAGCTTGTGGAAGGCTACCCGACACGTTTGACCCAAGTTAAACAATTTAAAGGCAATGCTACCAAATACTAATTGAGTGTACGTAAACTTCTGACCCATTGGGAATGTGTTGAAAGAAATACAAGCTGAAATAAATCATTCTCTCTACGATTATTCTGACATTTCACATTCTTAAAATAAGGTGGGGATCCTAACTGACCTAAGATAGGGAATTTTTTTCTAGGATTAAATGTCAGGAATGATGAAAAACTGAGTTGAAATGTATTTGGCTAAGGTGTATGTACATTTCTGACTTAAACTGTATATACTGTAGTTCAGTTTTAGGCCTATGCATGTGTGATGCAAAATGACAATTGCTAGAGTTACCCCCGCAATATCAGTCAGTATAAAAGGATGCGAGCATTTAATATACCACATGTGCACATATTTTCCTACTGACTCCCTTGACTATTCCCAACCATTGACTCACACTTATTTAAATGCACTCCAATGATTCCTGGAATACATTTTTTCTCCAAGCTCTTTTTATTGACTGGACAAACCATTCCACCGCAGGATCCTGTGATAATCTCTCACAGTGAGGAAAGAAAGCCAGGATGGAAGGAGATTTCCATGGATGCGTCCCAAATGGCACCCTATTCTCTACATAGTGCACTACTTTTGACCAGAACCCTAATAGTGCACTATGTAGAGAGTAGAGTGACATTTAGGAGCAACCCACATGAAGCAGTAAAGGGAAATCTAATTGTATTAAATGATTCAGATCTTGGTTATCAACAGTGATGTCCCCCCCCCCCGCAGGAGGAGAGTTAATTTCCCCCATTCTTTGACAGGTGCCATTTCACATTAGATGGCTGCATGAGAAGCTAAGCTGCTCACCATGAACAAATTAATATCCACAGAACAGAAAGTGTTTGGTTAAGGGCCCTTGATAGACAACAAGATTCAAGATGACAATTTACAGGGCATTTGAATTTATGTTTTTACGTTGTGTAAGTACTGTAGTATTGATCTGATCAAGCAACCACACAGGTGTTGGCTAACAACGGCTGGATACATTCAGTCAGACAAAGGAATACAATGAATAAAACTAGTGAAACAAGTTGCGATAGCTTTCTCCCTGCATCTCTAAAGCCAGTCATCTCAAGGGGGCAAAGTAATCCCAAGGTTGATTTGTCTCTTCCCACAAGTGTGAGATTCACACAGAAACACATTACTTTGCATGGACACAAAGCCTTCCTACCTCTAAGCTGGCTTTTACATTTTTATATGTATACACTATAAATGCATGCTCTCAGCATGATTGAGCAAATACAAAGGATGGTTGATGGAAGGCCTGCTCAAAAGACAGCTGATGTTGGGTGCTCTTCTGATGCAAATCTAGTGGAATATTCATGTCTATACAGGCTACAGTCAGTGTAAGCACTATTAGAAGAAGCACCTGCACTTCATATCCAATACAATCTAGTTGACTACCCTTGTAAAGGATTGCAATGTTTACATTTCCACCCCTAATGGTTGCCTTTACAATGCATCAAGACAGACGGTAGGCTACAAGCAAGGGAGCTCATGTACATAAATGCAACATTTTGCCCAAGGCCAAAATTGCTTTTCAGTTACCAAAGATTCTGCTGTTGATAGCAACAGCGGGTGACAGTAACTGGCAAAACATCAACACCCTCAGGACTGGGATTTAATTTCTAACTTTTGTAAGATCATTTTTTATTTTTTTTATGAATGCGCCAAGGTAATGTAATTTCTCCCTGTATATTCCTGCAGTATAAAAATGTAATTTCAGGAGGTAGTTCTGCACTCCTTTATTGCAAGGAGATCAATAAAGGTGCCAGTGCAGCTCCACTGGCGCGAGGGCAGGCAGGCGCTGTTTACTAGAACAAAATGGGAACTATTCACAAATATTAGGTATGAGCAGCATTTATGTCATGAATAAGGAGCAGACTTTGAGGCCTGGCATTTAATAAAGGGAGGGAAGCAGGAATGGGAGACCTTCAGAAAATTGTTTAGAGGTGGCACAGAAAAACAGAGCCTTGTGCCTCCACCTTACTTCAGAAGGTGACCCTCAGATAAACAGCAATTAAGATTGTGGAGATATATTGTGCATCCCAAATGGCACCCTATTCCCTATAGGCCCTGGTCAAAAGTAGTGCACTATATAGGGAATAGGGTGCCATTGGGGAATAGTTATAGCAGCAACTGCATGCAGATTACCATCTCACTAGAGGAGATTATTGACTCATTAAAATGGTTACATCTAACTATTGGATGAAGACTTCATTTGACTGTCAAATGCAGATTTATTTGAGAAGATCCTAAATGCCATGCATTAAAAACATAAACAAATGAAAGCATTATGTTTGCATTGAAATGAATGACTTCCAACAGAGGGGAAATATCCTCAGGTCCTGTAACACAATTAGTAGGCAGCTGCCAGGCCTCAGAACAATGTAAATTAATTTCTGAACAAAAAAGTAATAAATGTAGCTTTTTTCTCATGAATAATGGAACAACAAAAGTACACTTCTTTCTTTCTGTGTTGACAGGTTCAACTAACTTATTATTCATGTTTGCCTGTATCACAGTCTCTAACAGCAGTAATATAGTTTTATTGTTTTCAGGGAAAACTCCCAAATTCTGTTTTTAGATAATGTTTGTTTGGTGTGAGTTACTTTTTTGCACTGCTACAGTACAGTACATATCCTGCAGCACCTATTGGTACAGGATATGTGACAGAATTAAATGATTGCTTAGCAGGTATTCCCAAACTGAGGTACGCGTACCCCCAGGGGTATGCGCAATGTCATCGGGGGTACTCCAAATAAAAATGTGAATCACATTTTAAAACAGTACATTTATATTTTACAACGGGATTATACATTTGGGTAAGGTTTTTTTCTCGCATGAGTAGACTCGTTTCACTGTCAAAAATAAAATGAATCCATCTAGTGTTCAGCGAAATAACAACACAATGTCAAATACAGGTAGCCTAGTCAAATAATGATATCCAATCACATTAACCGTTAATCTCTCGCGGGAATTCCACTAACGGTCCGTATGTTGCCAAACGTAGCTGCTGCTCATGTTGGTATCTGTACTGATGGTGCAAAAGCCATGACAGGGAGACATAGTGGAGTGGTAACGCGCGTGCAAGTAATTGCTCCTGACGCCACTTGGGTACACTGCAGCATCCACCGAGAGGCTATTGGTAACAATGGAATGCCTGACAGCTTGAAAGACATTTTGGACACTACAGTGAAAATGGTTAACGTTGTTAAAGCAAGGCCCCTGAACTCTCGTGTATTTTCTACACTATGCAATGATATGGGCAGCGACCATGTAACACTTTTACAACAGTTATTTATTTGCTAGTTATTTTATTTTTATTTAACTAGGCAAGTCAGTTAAGAACAAATTCTTATTTTCAGTGACAGCCTAGGAACAGTGGGTTAACTGCCTTCTTCAGGGGCAGAATGACAGATTTGTACCTTGTCAGCTCGGGGATTCAAACTTGCAACCTTTCGGTTACTAGTCCAACATTCTAACCACTAGGCTACGCTGCCGCCCCAAAAATGGCAGCTTAAAGTTTTCTTTACTGACCATAATTTTCACTTGTCTGACCGCTTGCATGATGACGAGTTTCTCACATGACTGGCCTATCTGGGTGATGTTTTTTCTCGCCTGAATGATCTGAGTCTAGGATTACAGGGACTCTCTGCAACTATACTCAATGTGTGGGACAAAATTGAAGCTATGATTAAGAAGTTGGAGCTCTTCTCTGTCTGCATTAACAAGGACAACACACAGGTCTTTCCATCATTGTATGATTTGTTGTGTGCTAATGAACTTAAGCTTACCGACAATGTCATATGTGATATAGTTAAGCACCTGGGTGAGATGGGTGCGCAGTTATGCAGGTATTTTCCTGAAATGGAGGACACAAACAACTGGATTCGTTATCCCTTTCATTACCGACATCTGAACAAGAGAGCCTCATCGAAATTGCAACAAGCAGTTCTGAGAAAATTTTATTTAATCACAAGCCACTGCCAGATTTCTGGATTGGGCTGCGCTCAGAGTATCCTGCCTTGGCAAATCGTGCTGTTAAGACACTGATGCCCTTTGCAACCACGTACCTATGTGAGAGTGGATTCTCTGCCCTCACTAACATGAAAACTAAATACAAGCACAGACTGTGTGTGGAAAATGATTTAAGACTGAGACTCTCTCCAATACAACCCAACATTGCAGAGCTCTTTGTTACTTTCCACCAGCCGGGTTGTGACAAACTCACACTCATTCTTATGTTTAATAAATGTATTGTATAGTGTGTTTGTGGCAGGCACAATGATGCCAAAAATACAACATTTGAGAGTGCACTGACCCTGATGCTAGAGGGGGTACGCAGCTGGAGGTTGAATGTTTGAAAGGGTACGGGACTATAAAAAGTTTGGGAACCACTGGCAAACTATTGAAATACACTAGAGGAGAAAACTGGTCCTTTGTAAAAAAATATATATATATATAAATATATATATAAACATATACTAAAATGTTTACCAAGATTAAAAAAGTTGTCATTCGAAGACAGAAAGAAATAGTTCAAATAGAGACTGTCAAAAAGTTAAACCTGCTCCAGTCATACGTCATGATACGTCTTCTCACTCTCTCAAGACAAAATGCAGACAAACCCCCCACTATCCCAATGTTAATCATTGGGCATAGATTATATCAAGTGGTTGTGAAAAGCGCTAAACAAAAACAATTCATTGTTGTGTATTCCTTGAGCACTGGGGACAAATGCATGCAGTCAGAGCAGTTGAATAGATCTGTACTGTCGCCCTCTCTCCAGAGCCCATACAAATTATATGCTAATGTTCTCTTCACACGTCTATCACAAACTGCATGAGTGTACCTTCACTAAGAAACTAATCTGGCTTTTATTGGCCTGCCACAAGGAATCTATACATTAGTTGTAGATTAGAGGCTGGCAGCTGTACAGTGCATAGAACAAATGTAGTCTACCACAGATTGTATAATGAACTTGGGGGGAAAGTAGCCAAAGTAACTCCAAGAAAAATGTGGCGTTGTAATAACACCATTAGAAACCAGGGCCTATATCCACAAAGCATATCAGAGTAGGTGTGCTGATCTAGGATCTGTCCATATAATCATATTCATTATGATTTAAAATGAAAAACTGATCGTAGTTGAGCACTCCTACTCTGAGATGCTTTGTAGATACGGGCCCAGGAGTGAACAAGTTCAAGGGAAGTAACCGTAGAAATAGCATCTGGCTTTAATTGCTGTGTGGAAAAAGATTCAACCTCATTAGAAACTGATTCTATACACTAGTTACTCTTGTATAATGATAATTATATTACTTTGCCATTGCCGTCTAGTCAACCCATTTGATCCACTCATTGTAGACGCCAACCTTAGTTTTATCCCTTATGAGCTGTTTACATTTTAGTCATTTAATCAAGATACTTGAAGAGGTAGGTTTTCAGGTGTTTTTGGAAGAAGGGCAGGGACTCAGCCGTCCTGGCATTAGGGGGAAGCTTGTTCCACCATTTATGGTGCCAGGACAGAGAAGAGCTTTGACTGAGATGAATGGGAGCCGGTCCCTTGTAGGGCTGGGAAGTGGCAGAACGGAGTGCTCAGGTTGGGCTGTAGGGTTTCAGCATAGACTGAAGGTAGGGACGGGCTGTTCCCTTTGCTGCACTGTAGACAACCACCAGGGTCTTGAACTGGATGTGAGCTTCAACTGGGAGCCAGTGGAGAGTGCGGAGGAGCGGGGTGACGAGGGAAACTTGGGAAGGTTGAACACCAGGCGGGCTACGGCGTTCTGGATGAGTTGCAGAGGTTTGATGGCACAAGCCATCCATCTGAATAGAAATGCACATTGGTTTATGTTGGTATATGTTGGTCAAATATAAACCTCAAATCTCAAAGTATCTCTCTCCCCACCTCATTAAACACAGCCTCAACACACTCACTTTCTCACTATCCCTGAGAGAATGTTACTTGTTATGTGGCAGAAAGCTACCCTGTGGACATCAATGAAATAAAAACACATCATAAAGAATATGTGTGAGGGAATTGGGGAAAGGGTGGAGGGCGGGGAGCATTATCATAGACAGGGTAGGAGGGAGTGGGCAAACTGCCTAGCGATGCAGTCAGCATGTTGTAGCAGCAGGACTGTTCAATGAATCACACATTGGGCAGTCGCTTAGGCGATAAATACACAAGCGTGAGGTCTAACATACAAGATAGGACTCATTGTTGGTAAGCCCTGACCTGTATTTCATAGGCCGGGCAGGTCTGATGATGAATAGGGCAGTGCAGGGTAATATTTCTTCCACAATCTTTGGTCAAGACATTATGTTGAAAGTGGAGGGTATAAAGGGTATATTTTATCTGGAAGTAGAATAAAAGGTGGGACACAGAACGGAGCTCCTGTGGATTGTAATGTAAAGCCAGAGAACTGGGGGGTTTTGTTGTATTATCAGGTGTTGTCCATCCGTGATTATCTGCGCTAGTAAATTTGGTTACTCATGAATCACCAGGATGAAATAGATTTTTTGTTTGATTTATTTGACCATTTATAAAACAATACAACCACACATGTGGACGCAATGCATTTAAAATCATCAAGGATGACACACAGAAAAAGTTCTAAAACATATTTCCATTGTGGTCCTCTTGTAAATACAGTACATGAAAACAAAGTATACATACAATTATAATATGAAAACAAAATATAGTGTTTTTCTATTTCCAATCAGCTTGAAACACTTGAAATTCAGGATGTGTCCCAAATGGCACCCTATTCCCTATATAGGGCTTTGGTCAAAAGTAGTGCACTACATAGGAAATAGAATGCCATTTGAGACACAGACTCAGGTACAACGGTGAGGCCGAGTTCTTGTCTCTTCCTCTCTAGAAGCAGTAGGAAAACCAGTGGAGCGGTTTAGGAGAGGTCCTTGCTCCTTGTCCAATTACCATCCCTCTCAGCCATCCGGTGGCAGCTAATCACTTCACAAGCCCCCACAGCACCAGCATAGCCAGCGCACTGCCACCACCAACAGGTGAAATGACAAGTTTTGCCTAGACAAAGTGTTCCTCTCTATGATATTGCCTGGTACGCTATTAAACTGTTAATGCTGGTGTGGCGGTATCCCCATTGCTCCCTGTCAGGTGGTGAGTCTGTCAAAAGATTCTACCTGTTACCAAAAAGGGTTTTAACTGGAACCAAAAAAGGCTTTTCCTATAGGGAAAGCCGAAGAACCCTTTTTTCTAAGAGTGTAGGCAGCTGGTGATATTTACCATTTGGATAGTATATGCCCCTCTAACTCAACTCTGGACCTCGAACCCAGTTCCATTGTATTTTTTAATTGTTCCCCTCTAATCAGGGACTGATTTAGAACTGGGACACCAGGTGTGTGCAATTAATGATCAGGTAGAACAGAAAACCAGCAGGCTCTGGACCTCTTAGGGTAAGAGTTGACTACCCCTGTTATATGCCTTTATGGCATTTCAGGATTTCCAGGAATTATTATTATTAACTCTTATTTTACCAGGTAAATTGACTGAGCATATTCTCATTTACAGCAATGGCCTGAGGAACAGTTACAGGGGATGATTAGGTGGCCATGATGGTATGGGGGCCAGATTGGGAATTTAGCCAGGATACCAGGATTAACACCACTATTCATATGATAAGTGCCATGGGATCTTTAGTGACCAGAATCAGGACACCTGTTTAATGTCCCATCCGAAAGACGGCACCCTACACATGGCAATGTACCCAATCACTGCCCAGGAACATTGGCATATGTTTTTTTAGAAAAGAGGAAAGAGTGCCTCCAACTGGCCCTCCAACACCAATTCCAGCAGCATCTGGTCTCCCATCCAGGGACTGACCAGGACCAACCCTCCTTAGTAAGCCAGCAGTGGGATGCAGAGTGGTATGCTGCTGGCCAAATTCCTCAGTTACATTTCAGCCAGCCTAAGTAACATCATGTACAAAATGCTGTAAGTACACAGTAGTACTCATCAGGATGTATCTAGCTACAAACTTGTTAAGACATTTAAGCAGCGTCTCAACACAATGTTTGTGAGAGACAGCACCCTGGAGTCCTGCTGTGTTGTGAAGTAACTCTGCACATATGAACAAGTTCCTGATGAGTGTTTTGAGAGGGCCCCCATTGAGGTTTCCATGGTCTTTCACAGATGCACGGTCTCCCTCTGTGTAACTGCTCAGGCTTAAAGAAGCAATTAAAACAAGACATCCTCCTGGAGCTTCACAAGGCTTCTCTCTCTCTCTCCTCGTATGCTGTGGGAGATAAGATGTTTAGAAGACAGGCCTATTTTTCTACCTCTCAGGCAGTTAAAAAAATGTAATTAAATAAATAACTGTAACATCTCAATGCACTCAGCCATAAAAAAACAAGGCTACACTATGCACTACTTGGAACGAGTACAGTAGAAAAAATAATCGGAAATGAAAATAGAGTAATCTCAATTTAACAATGGCAACACAGTCTACTATATACTCAGACTAGTTCGAATTATTTATTAGTATATTTTTTTGGTTGTTGCAATAAAAAACTTTTTTTGAATCATTTTGAAGTCATTTATTTTGTAAAATGTAATTTATTTTTCCTGGAAAGTAAAATAAAAATCTTCATAAAAAGGTTATGCCGAGGGAACATTCTTCATTTTTCAATTGTGATGTTATGCCTCTATATTAATGAAGTTGTCCACGGACTCATTGAACTACTAATAACCCTGTGACCTTGGAATAGGTCTATGCATTTTACTTGTGGCCATGTATTACACCTTCCTCTCCATGAATTCAGCAGTTAGAACCCTCTCCTAAATTAGCTGGAAGAGAAAAGTACCTTTCTACTGCCCCCCAAAAAACAAATTGATTCGATTGAATTATGATTAATTATTTTCATTAACGTCTACCCAAGGACAGGATTTCAAATGTTGACTTTGGCAAAAACATGACGACTTTTTGTGTATTTAAAAGAAAGATTGCAGCGCTGCATCCGGTATCCTATGGAGTCCATTATTACCATAGGTAGCACAGCTGGTGGAGGCAGCTTAGAAATGGCTTTGGGACCTGCCCATCTATCACAATCTGGCCCCCTTTTTCATAGGAGAATCAATCACCTAAGATCTGGCCAGGAGTCACTCCCTCACCTAGGTAATTTCAGCTGCCGAGGAAGCTGAGCTGGGTCAGGACATAAGGTTTTCCTCATGAAAGTGACCTCAATAGAAAAAGTGCATGGGTGCTGATTCACTGATTTACTACATATGGTGGTGCCTGTGTGGAGTGCTGCATTGGAGATAGCATGAACTTGGGTATAGTCAGTGGTGGAAAAAGTACTCAATTGTCATACTTGAGTAAAAGTGACTCAAGTAAAAGTGAAAGTCAGCCAGTAAAATACTACTTGAGTAAAAGTCTAAAAGTATTTGGTTTTAAATATACTTTAGTATCAAAAGAAAATGTAATTGTTAAAATGTTCTTAAGTATCAAAAGTAAAAAGTACAAGTATTAACCATTTCAAATTCCTTATATTAAGCAAACCAGATGGCACAATTATGTATTTTTATTTATTGGCGGATAGCCAGGGGCACACTTCGACATACTTTACAAACAAAGCATTTGTGATTAGTGAGTCCACCAGATCAGAGTCAGTAGGGATGACCAGAGATATTCTCTTGATAAGTGTGTGAATTGGACCATTTTCCTGTCAAAATGTAACAAGTACTTTTGGGTGTCAAGGAAAATGTATGGAGTAAAAAGTACATTATTTTCTTTAGGAATGTAGTGAAGTATATGTTAGAAAAAATATAAAAAGCCAAGTAAAGTACAGATACCCCCAAAAACTACTTAAGTAGTACTTTACACCACTGGGTATAGTGTTGTTGACTATAAAGGCACTAAAAAAGTGTTTTTCATTGACATGTTATCTCATGGTACTCTGGCAGTACTCTTTCTCCCTCTTACTCCTTTTCTCACATCCTGTTGATGAAACACAACCTCCCTGTCTGCTCAGAGAGAGAGAGAGAGAGAGAGAGAGAGAGAGAGAGAGAGAGAGAGAGAGAGAGAGAGAGAGAGAGAGAGAGAGAGAGAGAGAGAGAGAGAGAGAGAGAGAGAGAGAGAGAGAGAGAGAGAGAGAGAGAGAGAGAGAGAGATCTTGTGTCAATTGGCCCCAAACTGAGACAAAGAGAAGCATATAAGTTGTCACACATTTATAAAGCTCTAGATGTATGTATGTGGACACTCAGTTTATGCTTTCAAGCCAAGGCCATCTATGGCAAATACAAAAATGAGCATTGTGTACCAGCTGCACTGGTTTTTGTATCATAAATAGATCAACTTAAACTTTTGAACCCTGCAGAACTGTGAACACCAATATGAAACTGTAAAATAAAAAACTGTTGCCAAGCTTGAAACATATACCATGACACCTGAATTGACTCACACAGTTGTTGTTCAGCCAATAACTATGTGTAAACACAGATACCCACAGGAGTATTTGTTGAGCCAGACTCCATCCTCTTCTTCATTAAAGTAAAGTTTGCCTGGAGGCTACAAACATCTATGCTCTTAAAATGAAAGACATTAACTACTCTTGTAACATTACAAGTGGTATGGTTTTGGTTTTCTCTTTTCTCAGTGATTTCTATGACAGTAGAACTAGACACAGGCAGTAAGTTAAAGAATCCAAACCTGTGTGTTCAGTTGGCACTGGAATGAATAGCTACGGGCTCCTGACTAATTCTGCATTTTTTTTCTCCCTTATCTTAACTTTTTTGTTCATAATGTTTCCGCCATCATTTCCTATAACCGAAAAGAGCTTCTGGACATCAGAACAGCGATCACTAACCTCGATTTGGATGAAAATTCCTACTTCAACGAGTCGGCGGCGCAGGACATACTGCTCACCCCGGACCAGGCCCTAATTTCCGACACTCTAAAGAGAAAGAGACGGCAATACAAAGGCCGACGTACGGGTACCCTGACGAAACTACGGGTACCCTGACGAAACTACGGGGGCGAGTAAATAAACTGCCTCTAACCTCTGTTCTAATGGCGAAAGAACAATCACTGGCAATCAAACTGGACAAGTTCTGTTTGAGAATGTTTCTCAGTGTCGAGGCTGAACAAGGACATGGATAATATACATCTAGGACAGAAAGGCAGCTTCGGGTAAGCTCAAGGAGGAGGTGTGTGTCTCTTCATTAACAACAGCTGATGCACAAACTCTAATCAAGTCTCGGGGTTCTGCTCGCCTGAGTTAGAATACCTCAAGATAAGCATGTCCCCTGTGCAACTAGAGGTGAAAAAAACTCCAGATCACCTTTACCCCACACATAGAAACGCATACAAAGCTTTACATCGCCCTCCATTTGGCAAATCTGACAGTAACTCTATCCTCCTGATTCCTGTTAATAAGCAAAAACTCAAAACAGGAAGTTCAAGTAATGCGGCCAATAGGGAAGTGGTCCGATGAAGTGGATGCTATGCTACAGGACTGTTTCGCTAGCACAAACTGGAATATGTTCCGGGATTCATCCGATGGCATTGTTACGTTCCCTAGCAAATAATAAATAAAACTTGTCGCTTTAACAGAAGGGGGAACTAACAGAGTCACTGACAACAACCAAAACAAAGCAGGTGGGGTTCTAGGAGGGGTTCTGAAACAACTGGAACCTAAAAGAGACACATCATGAGCGCCCAAAAATTTGCCCAACGAGGCAAATAAAAGAAAAAACCCACACCAAACCAAAACGTGGAGCAAAACGAAAAGAAGGAATATCAGATAAAGGATTGTTTTTTTTTTTAGAAATCAAATAGGGAGTGCCAAATAGGGCTGTTGCAGTGACCGTATTACTGGCCACATCGGCGGTCACGAAGGCAGTCAAATTCCACATGACCGTTTAGTCACGGTAATTGGGCTTCTCCAAGCTCTGATGCTGCTGATGGTCATTAGTAGCCTAACAAACTTGCTAACTGTCTGGTACTCAGCACTCTATTGTCCCTCTAATATTAATGCAAATGTGATAAAAAAAAATAATCTAATCAAACACTTCATGAGAGCCCATGAGCTCATGTTGCACAACATTTCTATAGGCTATGCAATTGCGCAAGAAAATGTGATGGCCTCTAAAAAGAGGAGGATCCCATCAGCATTCTATAGGCTAGGCCTACTATATTTATTTCTCAACTTTTCTAATATTAAACACATTGCTTATATTTACAACAGGAGTATAGCCTACCTGGCTGGCATTAAAATGAACCACTGGAAAAGCGTCCTCCATTCGCTATTTAAGTGCATAGATGACATGTATTTTTCCCGCTGCCCCTGTTTCGAGACAGGTGCATGATAATGGTCCTTTCTAAAAAAAAAAAAATGTCACATATATACACTGCTCAAAAAAATAAAAGGAACACTAAAATAACACATCCTAGATCTGAATGAATGAAATAATCTTATTAAATACTTTTTTCTTTACATAGTTGAATGTGCTGACAACAAAATCACACAAAAATAATCAATGGAAATCCAATTTATCAACCCATGGAGGTCTGGATTTGGAGTCACACTCAAAATTAAAGTGGAAAACCACACTACAGGCTGATCCAACTTTGATGTAATGTCCTTAAAACAAGTCAAAATGAGGCTCAGTAGTGTGTGTGGCCTCCACGTGCCTGTATGACCTCCCTACAACGCCTGGGCATGCTCCTGATGAGGTGGCGGATGGTCTCCTGAGGGATCTCCTCCCAGACCTGGACTAAAGCATCCGCCAACTCCTGGACAGTCTGTGGTGCAACGTGGCATTGGTGGATGGAGCGAGACATGATGTCCCAGATGTGCTCAATTGGATTCAGGTCTGGGGAACGGGCGGGCCAGTCCATAGCATCAATGCCTTCCTCTTGCAGGAACTGCTGACACACTCCAGCCACATGAGGTCTAGCATTGTCTTGCATTAGGAGGAACCCAGGGCCAACCGCACCAGCATATGGTCTCACAAGGGGTCTGAGGATCTCATCTCGGTACCTAATGGCAGTCAGGCTACCTCTGGCGAGCACATGGAGGGCTGTGCGGCCCCCCAAAGAAATGCCACCCCACACCAAGACTGACCCACCGCCAAACCGGTCATGCTGGAGGATGTTGCAGGCAGCAGAACGTTCTCCACGGCGTCTCCAGACTCTGTCACGTCTGTCACATGTGCTCAGTGTGAACCTGCTTTCATCTGTGAAGAGCACAGGGCGCCAGTGGCGAATTTGCCTATCTTGGTGTTCTCTGGCAAATGCCAAACGTCCTGCACGGTGTTGGGCTGTAAGCACAACCCCCAACTGTGGACGTCGGGCCCTCATGGAGTCTGTTTCTGACCGTTTGAGCAGACACATGCACATTTGTGGCCTGCTGGAGGTCATTTTGCAGGGCTTTGGCAGTGCTCCTCCTGCTCCTCCTTGCACAAAGGCGGAGGTAGCGGTCCTGCTGCTGGGTTGTTGCCCTCCTACGGCCTCCTCCACGTCTCCTGATGTACTGGCCTGTCTCCTGGTAGCGCCTCCATGCTCTGGACACTACGCTGACAGACACAGCAAACCTTCTTGCCACAGCTCGCATTGATGTGCCATCCTGGATGAGCTGCACTACCTGAGCCACTTGTGTGGGTTGTAGACTCCGTCTCATGCTACCACTAGAGTGAAAGCACCGCCAGCATTCAAAAGTGACCAAAACATCAGCCAGGAAGCATAGGAACTGAGAAGTGGTCTATGGTCACCACCTGCAGAACCACTCCTTTATTGGGGGTGTCTTGCTAATTGCCTATAATTTCCATCTGTTGTCTATTCCATTTGCACAATAGCATGTGAAATGTATTGTCAATCAGTGTTGCTTCCTAAGTGGACAGTTTGATTTCACAGAAGTGTGATTGACTTGGAGTTACATTGTGTTGTTTAAGTGTTCCCTTTATTTTTTTGAGCAGTATATATATATATATATATACATAATTTAGTGTATGTAAAGACAAGATTAAATCAAGAATAGTCTGATGGGTGACAAAATCAGCCTATCACTGGTGAATTATATATTATCACTTGTGAATGATACCCAGCATAAGAACCAAAGCCTTTTTTTGCAACATTTTCAAATTATAGTCGCACACCTCATGTAGCCTAGCCCATAGCCCTATATGTTTTGATAAGGTTTGTATCACAACTAAAGTGGCTAAATCATTTCTTAAAATTAAGCACATTAATCCTCTTCATAAGCGGTGTAGAGCCTAACTGGCATACATAAGCGGCGCATGAGTTTCAAGTTTGGGGAAGAACATTTTCACCATAAAAATGCACCTTTATAATAAAAGCATTGCATGCATAATTGCATTTGCAGTCACTTTTGATAACAGTGTTTTTCACTAATGGAACATTCGCGCTTATAGCCAACTGCCGTGTGCGCATTTCTGCGCTTATAATGTGAAGAAATAGCCTAATAGTTTATCAACATTTTAAGCTAAAAGTTCTGATTTGTTGCGTCAGCCACATTGCGTAAAAAAGTTTTTGGTGATGCTAGTGGTTGTATTAATTTGGGATCTATCGCATCTATGTTTGGAATATTTATTTCTCACACAGAAT
This sequence comes from Salmo trutta, assembly GCF_901001165.1. Lineage (NCBI taxonomy): Eukaryota > Metazoa > Chordata > Actinopteri > Salmoniformes > Salmonidae > Salmo > Salmo trutta. The sequence continues at coordinate 30,670,300 of NC_042965.1, forward strand.
AGGTCGAATTTTGTACTATGGGGGATAGTAGATTGACATAGGCTATTGGTGTTCGTTAGGCCTACTCATCTTGCTGGCTGACGAAAAGTTAATGTGGACTGTTCTACTAATATCTTCAATATGGAGAAAATATCCTTTCTATTTTATTCAGCTTTGTTCAATTGTATTCTTCATACTATAAAATAATGCCACAGAATTCTAAGCAAATCTTGTCTTCTAAATGAACTAGTGTAGCCCACAGCCATTTGGTATAGCCAGATCAGGACCTAACATGAGGACAAAGAGTATCTTATTCTGTTCTTCTGAAATAGACTACATTTTCTTCATATCATGCTTCTTTATACCGGTCTAAAATAAATAATGGATTTATTGTGAAGGTCTGCTACATTACATGGATTTATTAGAATTTTTCAAATGTAGATGTTCCAAAGGTCTGCATCAGTGGCTTGTAGAATATGCGTGGAAGCCGGGAGACGCTAAATGTGTTTATGTTAATTAACGGTCAATTACTGTGAATAACAATCACCGGCTGAGCCTTAGCGCCAACTAAAGTTGTTAACCCTTCACATCTCTCATGACAACTGGAGCACAGGGCCAGCCACTCTTAAAGGAAAAATCCAGCCAAAAACACTCATTCCTTTAATTTACTGTGTTAAATAACACTAATATGTGAAAAAAAAGATTTGTTCATTTTGGCCATATAATAGTCGACTACAAAATCCACAATACAATGCTCTCTCTATGGGCTGGCTAGCTAGCTATACAATAATCCCGAAAACAATATCAGCATGTAAAGTAGCTGGTTAGCTGTAAAATAGCCTAAACAAACTGCGCTATCAATTTAGGAGTCTTCAATCTCCCCATGTTCAACCAGCAGATCGATGTGCCTCACAGAGTGGAGTCTGACAATGGCATATATACTTTTGAGATGAGAAACGTTGCGTCAATGTACTGCGCGGTGCATTCTGGGGGATTCTGGGGGAAAAAGGCGCTCTCCTTCAAGGAGTGAATGGGAGTCTATTGTGCGAAAGCTCAAAAACCCAACATTAGCACGAATTTTGTCAACAAGAAGTACAACATTACAAATATTGTGAGATAATTAACTTGCCATCTGTAGTGTCGCATAGTTTTGGAATCGTGACATTACGTACTTTCGAGGAAAATAGACATGTTACTCGACATACACACTGACTTTGAGATGGGATTGCGTGATGATTATTTTAGCAACCGCAGCATGAACGCGATTGGTTGACAGTCTGATGGGTGGGGCGTTATATGTTCATTCATTGGATTCCTAAATCCTTTCCATAATATCTCTGGCAATGGCACCATGCAATGCACCCTGGACTAAAGAGGCAGACAAATAGGACAAATGTACTACACCCTCCGTTAAATTACACATTTTTCTCGAGGTAGGAATATCGCTAAAATATGATCAATGGCTCATTTGAGAAAAGACATCCTCCCGAGTTATGACATCGGCCAGTATTGAAATCTGACATGTACGATAGATGTTTTTGAGATCTAAAAGTCATATTCCTATTAACTTCCAGTGTAGTGAGATCGACTTTATCACAGGGCTACGTCATACCGGCCAGATTTCTGCCTGCTTAACAGCTAATAACTCAGATACACATGAAAACGTGAAATGACCCAGGGAATCAATTGAACATCACTCAGAGACGCACAAAAACAATTCAAAAGTTTTGGGTCACTTAGAAATGTCCTGGTTTTTGAAAGAAAAGCACATTTTTTTGTCCATTAAAATAACATCAAATTGATCAGAAATACAGTATAGACATTGTTAATGTTGTAAATGACTATTGTAGCTGGAAATGGCTGATTTGTGATGGATTAAAGTAATGATGGACTGTCGTTTCTCTTTGCTTATTTGAGCTGTTCTTACCATAATATGGACTTGGTCTTTTAGCAAATAGGGCTATCTTCTGTTTACCACCCCTACCTTGTCACAACACAACTGATTGGCTCAAACGCATTAAGAAGGAAACAAATTCCACACATTTACTTTTAACAAGGCACACATGTTAATTGAAATACATTCCAGGTGACTACCTCATGAAGCTGGTTGAGAGAATGCCAAGCGTGTGCAAAGCTGTCATCAAGGCAAAGGGTGGTTACTTTGAAGAATCTCAAATATAAACACTTTTTTGGTTACTACATGTGTTATTTCATAGTTGTTGTGTCTTCACAATTATTCTACAACGTAGAAAATAGTAAAAATAAAGAAAAACCCTGGAATAATTAGGTGTGTCCAAACTTTTGACTGGTGCTGTATATATATATATATATATATATATATATTTAAAACGTACATGATTTTACCCGTTTCTCAAAACGTCTGAGTTTTAGGCAGCTTATTTTTTTTTACATCTTTTTGAAGTGTGTGTGTGTGTGTGTGTGTATATATGTATATATATATATATATATATATATATATATATATATATATACACACACACACACACACACACACACACACACACACACACACACACATACACACTTCGTAAAACATAAAACGTACGTTTCTACAACTCTTATCCCCTTGGATCGAACCCAAGCAAAACAAAACTCTTCTCCAAAACAGCAAAATGTGCAGTCAAAATAAATTGTGAGCCAAGAGCCACTTAAAGACTGCCCACCCTTGAATGACAATCAGCAACCAAGTTGTGCTTACCACAGACATGTCTGATTTCAAGGAAAACTGCAATATGAGACTCCAGCGAAAGAGTCGGCGGTTTGTGGAATTCGTCTCTTGCAGGAAACAAGAGGGTTATGATTGGTATAGACCACCATAGGGGTAAAGACCGATACATACAGTAACTTTGGAAAGTATTCATATCCATTGACTTTTTCCAAATTTTGTTACGTTAAAGCCTTATTCTAAAATTGATTTTTTTTTAATCCTCAGCAAGCTACACACAATACCCATAATGACAAAGCAAAAACAGTTTCATATTTTTAATAAATGTGCAAAAATGTCTAATCAGAAATACCTTATTTACATGAGTATTCAGACCCTTCGCTATGAGACTCGAAATTAAGCTCAGTTGCATCCTGTTTTCATTGATCATCCTTGAGATGTTTCTACAACTTGATTGGAGTCCACCTGTGGTATATTCAATTGATTGGACATGATTTGGAAAGGCACACACCTGTCTATATAAGGTCCCACAGTTGACAGTGCATGTCAGAGCAAAAACGAAGCCATGAGGTCGAAAGAATTGTCGTAAAGCTCAGAGACAGAATTGTGTTGAGGCACAGATCTGGGGATGGGTACCAAAACATTTCTGCAGCATTGAAGGTCCCCAAGAACACAGTGGCCTCCATCATTCTTAAATGGAAAAAGTTTGGAACCACCAAGACTCTTCCTAAAGCTGGCCGCCTGGCCAAACTGAGCAATCGGGGGAGAAAGGCCTCGGTCAGGGAGGTGACCAAGAAACCGACAGAGCTATAGAGTTCCTCTCTTGAGATGGGAGAACCTTCCAAAAGTACAACCATCTCTGCAGCACTCCACCAATCAGGCCTTTATGGTAGAGTGGCCAGACGGAAGCCACTCCTCAGTAAAAGGCACATGACATCCTGCTTGGAGTTTGCCAAAAGGCACCTAAAAGACTCTCAGACCATGAGAAACAAGATTCTCTGGTCTGATGAAACCAAGATTTAACTCTTTGTCCTGAATGCCAAGCGTCATGTCTGGAGAACACCTGGCACCATCCCTACGGCGAAGCATGATGGTGGCAGCATGGCAGGGACTGGGAGACTAGTCAGGACTGAGGAAAAGATGAACGGAGCAAAGAACAGAGAGATCCTTGATGAAAACCTGCTCCAGACCGGTCAGGACCTCAGACTGGGGTGAAGGTTCACCTTCCAACAGGACAACGACCCAAAGCACACAGCCAAGACAATGCAGGAGTTGCTTTTGGACAAGTCTCTGAATGTCCTTGAGTGGCCCAGCCAGAGCCCGGATTTGAACCTGATCGAACATCTCTGGAGAGAACCCAAAAATAGCTGTACAGCAACACTCCCCATCCAACCGGACAGCACTTGAGAGGATCTGTAGAGAACAATGGGAGAAACTCCCCAAATACAGGTGTGCCAAGCTTGTAGCATTATACCCAATAACACTCGATGCTGTAGTCGCTGCCAAAGGTGCTTCAAGAAAATACTGAGTAAAGGGTCTGAATACTTATGTAAATGTGATGTTTCTATTTCTATTTTTTTTAGCTAAAATTGATAAATGGTTTTTGCTTTGCCATTGTGAGTAGATTGAGGAGGGAAAAAAACAATTTAATCAATTTTAGAATAAAGCTGTAGCGTAAGAAAATGTGGGAAAAGTCAAGGGGTCTGAATACTTTCCGAAGTCACTATAAACCTTGAAGGGCTGAAGAGCCAGTACTAAAGCGAGCTTCTCCTTCTCGATCGTCGAGTAGTGTTTTAATAAGAGGCCAATTTCTTCGAAAAGTACCCCACAGGGTGCTCAACATTGTTAGCTTCTTTCTGTAGGAGCACAGCCCCTGCATCGCTTGCATCGGTGGACAAAGCAAATGGACAACCAAAATCCGGAGCAGCTAGCACCAGTGCAGAGATCAAAAAGTGTCTTTGTCTCCTCAAAAGCCTCCTGACAGTCAGGGCTCCAACAGAAAATTACTTTCAGACTGGTCAAATCTGTAAGTGGCGCAACAACCTGGGCAAAGTTCTTTCAGAGTAGCCAGCCATTCCCAGGAATCGGCACAGTTCCTGGTGAGAAGCTGGCACTGGAAGGTTATTGATGACCTCCATTATTGCCAGGACCGGTCGGACTTTCCCTTGCCCCACCACCTTCCCGAGATATTTCACTGTTGCTCGGGCAATTTCACTCTTTGACAGGTTAACTGTCATGTTGGCAGCTAAGAAATGCTCGCACAGACTCCTAAAATCCTGAAAGTGTTGGGGCCCGGTGGTGCTAAATACGACCACGTCCTCTAAATATGTCTCAGCATTTTCCAGGCCACATAGCATGATATGCATGAGCGTTTGAAGTGTTGTTCCGGCATTTCATAACCCGTACGGGAGATGAAGGTAGGAAAACAAACCATCAGCAGTGACGAAAGCAGACAACTCTTTTGCGCACTCAGTTATAGGGACCTGCCAATATCCCTTCAGCAGACCGAACTTGCTAACGTACTTAGCAGCGCCAACACTTTCCACAAAATCGTCAACCCTATGCAAAGGGTACGAGTCCGACTTAGTAACAGCATTGAGTTTCCGAAAATCGTAACAAAACCACAGAAACCCATCCGCCTTAGGTACTAATATACAGGGAGAACACCACGGGCTGTTGCCATGTTGTGCAATGCTGTGCTCAAGCATGAATTCCACCTCACTGCGGAGCTTCTCTCTCTTTTCAGGAGAGAGAGTCCCCAACGTCAATGTCATGCTCTAGTAGATTTGTATGAGTTGGCACATCTTAGAAAAAAAACTGATATTCTAAAAGCAGTGCAATAATGTCAAATTTTTCTTCAGGAGATAAGTATGCCAAAAGTATATTTGAGGAGAATATCTGAGGAGTTTAGCACATCGGCTTCATTAATAAGTGCATTGATAACGTTCTCCCCACAGTGACCATATGTACATATCCCAACCAAAAGCCAAGGATTACAGGCAACATCTGCACTGAGCTAAAGGCTAGAGCTGCTACTTTCAAGGAAATCTCACTACAATCTCCGATGACCCCTAAAATTGGCAAAGCATCAATACAGGACTAAGATCGAATGCTACTACGCCGGCTCTGATGCTTGGCGGCTTTGGCAGGACTTGCAAACTATCACAAATTACAAAGGGAAACCCATCAGCGAACTGCCCAGTGATGCGAGTCTACTAGACTAGCTAAATACCTTCTATGTTTGCTTTGAGGCAAACAACACTGAACTAAGCATGAGAGCACCAGCTGTTCCGAACGATGTGTGATCATGCTCTCTTCAACAACTGGTGCAGTGGTCTAAGGTACTGCATCTCAGTGCAAGAGGCGTCACTGCAGTCCCTGGTTCGAATCCAGGCTGCATCACACCCGGCTGTGATTTGGAGTCCCATAGGGCGGCGCACAATTGGCCCAGCGTCTTCTGGGTTTGGCCGAGATAGGCCGTCATTGTAAATAAGAATTAGTTCTTAACGGACTTGTTAAATAAAAAGGTTAAATAAAAATAAATAAAAATAAACCGATGTGAGTAACACCTTTAAACAGGTTAACATTCACAAGGCAGCAGTGCTTGACGGATTACCAGGACATGCACATAGTGCATGTGCTGACCAGCTGGTAAGTGCCTTCACTGACATTCTCTCCCTGACCCAGTCTATAATACCTATATGTTTCAAGCAACCATCATTCTCCCTGTGCCCAAGAACGCCACTCACATCTGTAGCCATGAAATGCTTTGAAAGCCTGTTCATGGGTCACATCAACACCATCATCCCAGACACCCTAGACCCACTCTAATTCGCATACAACCCCAAAAGATCCACACATGATGCAATCTCTATTGCACTCCACACTGTCCTCTCCCACCTGGACAAGAGGAACACCTATGTGAGAATGTTGTTCATTGACTACAGCTCAGTGTTTGATGACACAACGGTGGTAGGCCTGATAACCGACGACGATGAGACCGCCTATAGGGAGGCGGTCAGAGACATGGCAGTGTGGTGACAGGAGAACAACCTCTACATCAGCAAGATAAAAGAGGTGATCGTGGACGACAGGAAACAGAAGGTCGAGAGCTTCAAGTTCTTCGGTGTCCACATCACTACGTATCTATCATGGTCCAGACACACCACACAGTCATGAAGAGGGCACGTCAACGCCTCTTCCCCTCAAGAGGCAGAAAAGATTTGGCATGGGCCCTCAGATCCTCAGAGTTCTACAGCTGCACCATCTTGACTGGCTGCATCACCGCTTGGTATCGAAAAGGCTTGGCATTCGACCACAAGGCACTACAGAAGGCAGTGCGTATGGCCGAGCTCCCTGCCTTCCAGGACCTTTATACCAGGACCTCTATACCAGGTTGTGTCAGAGGAAGGCCACCCAAGTCATAGACAATTCTCTCTGCTACCACACGGCAAGTGGTACCGATGCACCAAGTCTGGAACCAACAGGACCCTGAACAGCTTCTACCCCCAAGTCATATTGTAAGACTGCTAAATAGTTTGTTAAATAGTTAACCAAATAGCTACCCAGACTATCTGAAATGACCCTTTTTGCACAAACTTTTTTTACTCATCACATACACTGCTGCTACTGTTTAGTATCTATCCTGTTGCCTAGTCACTTTATTCCTAGTTATATGTACATATCTACCTCATACCCCTGCACATCAACTCGGTACTGGTTCCACGTGTATATAGCCAAGTTATCATTATTCAGTGTGTATTTATTATAACTTTTATTATTATGTGTTATTACTTTTCTATTATTTCTCTTATTTTCTTTCTCTCTGCATTGTTGGGAAGGGCCTGTAAATAAGCATTTTATTGTTAGCCTACATCTGTTGTTTACGAAGCATGTGACAAATAAAATGTGATTTGAGTTTGATAAACAGTATTCTCTGATCATTAGAGCAGAGTTTACTATTCTCCCCCCTTGAAACTTTAGAGAGTATGATATTTGCTCTTACACATGGCCACCATATTGTGGATGTAGGCTAAAGATCATTGGCATTTTGACTCATGACGGGGTTGTAGTGGAGTGGGGCAAACACGATGAAACAAAGTGAATAACACAATCAGAGCCTGTTGCATGCACATCAAAATACTCTGACAAATAAGCCTGCCATATACCTCATCTTCATACAGTGACATACATACATACATACATACATACATACATACATACATACATACATACATACATACATACATACATACATACATACATACATACATACATACAGTACTCAGACCCTTTAACCATTTTCACATTTTGTTAAACCTGTTGGGGCTAGGGGGCAGTATTGATGAATTTTGAAAAAAACATGTGCCCATTTTTAACTGCCTCCTACACCAACTCAGAAGCTAGGATATGCATATTATTAACAGATTTGGATAGAAAACACTGAATTTTCTAAAACTGTTTGAATGGTGTCTATAAGTAGAACAAAACTCATATGGCAGGCAAAAACCTGAGAAAAATACAAGCAGGAAATTAGAATTTTGTGGCTGTACTATATTCGAATCATTGCTAATAGATCACACAGTGACAAAGGATTCATTTCGCACTTCCTACGGCTTCCACTAGATGTCAACGATCTTTATAAAGTTGTTTGAAGCGTCTATGATGAACAGAGACCGGATGACAAGGAAGATAAGTTGACGTCCCTGGGATGTCGTCACTTCATTATTGTGCGCACCTGCGCATGCATGTGAGGCGAGACATTTATCAAAAACGGTTTTCAAGACATAGGAGACACAGGAGAGGTCGGGTTGAAACATTACTGATGTTTCACGTTAAAAATTGCCCTAAAGATTGATGCTAAACAACGTTTGACATGTTTGAACGAACTTAAATAGATAATTTTTTTAAACTTTTCGTCGTGACTTTCCCCCCCCCGCCCTACTTTTGAGGAGTCTACCGAAGCCTAACAACATGGAAAAACTTGGAGTTATTTGGACATAAATTATGAACTTTGTCAAAAGAAACCACATTTGTTGTGGACCTGGGATTCCTGGAAGTGCCTTCTGATGGAGATAATCAAAGGTAAGGGATTATTAACAATAGTATTTTTGAAATTAGATGGTGCTAACCTGTATATCCTAGCCTATTGTTCTTAGCATGTTCTTAGCATAGGACCCCGTTTATTGCAAAGTGTGATTTCCCAGTAAAGTTATTTTGAAATCTGGCAATGCGGTAGCATTTACGAGATATTAATCTATAATTCTTTGAATGACAATATTATAATTTACCAATGTTTTCGAATAGTACTTTTGTAAATTGTAACCTGATTTACCGGAAGCATTTGAGGGAGAAAAAAAATTCTGCCACTGTAAAATGCTGTTTTTGGATATAAATATGAACTTGATGGAACAAAAATGAATGTATTGTATAACATAATGTCCTAGGAGTGTCATCTGAGGAAGATTGTCAAAGGTTAGTGCATAATTTTAGCTGGATTTCTGCTTTTGGTGACGCCTGTCCTTGAATTGAAAATGGATGTTTGTACTTTTTTGGCTATGTACTGTCCTAACGTAATCTAACTTTATGCTTTTGCCGTAAAGCCTCTTTGAAAATCGAACAATGTGGTTAGATTAAGGAGATGTTTATCTTTTAAATGGTGTAAAATAGTTGATTGTTTGAGAAATTGAAATTATTAGATTTTTGATGTTTTCAATTTCCCGCCTTGCTAGCAATCCCAACTGGGGGATTAAGGCTACCTCCTAGCCCCAACAGGTTTTAAGCTACAACCTAATTCTAAAATGTATTAAATTGTTTCCCCCCCCCTCAATCTACACACAACACCCTATAAAGACAAAGCAAAAAAAAAATATTGGAAATTTTTGCAAATGTATTAAAAACAAAACCATGAAATATCACATTTACATAAGTAATCAGACCCTTTACTCAGTACTTTGTTGAAGAACCTTTGGCAACGATTAAAGCCTAGAGTCTTCTTTGGTATGATGCTACAAGCTTGGGAAACTTGCATTTGGGGAGTTTCTCCCATTTTTCTTTGTAGATCATCTCGAGCTCTGTCAGGTTGGATGCAGAGCGTCATTGCACAGCTATTTTCAGATCTCTCCAGAGATGTTTGATTGGGTTCGGACTCTGGCTGGGCCACCCAAGAACATTCAGAGACTTGCCCCGAAGCCCCTCCTGCGTTGTTTTGGCTGTGTGCTTAGGGCCGTTGTCCTGTTGGAAGGTGAACCGTCGCCCCAAGTTTAAGGGCCTTAGCGCTCTAGAGCTGGTTTTCATGAAGGATCTCTCTGTACTTTGCTCTGTTCATCTTTCCCTCGATCCTGACTAGCCTCCCAGTCACTGCCGCTGAAAAACATCCCCACAGCATGATGCTGCCACCACCATGAATCCAGGTGAAAGCTATGATCCATTATTGATGTCACTTGTTAAATCCAATTCAAATCAGTGTAGATGAAGGGGAGGAGACAGGTTAAAGAAGAATTGAGACATGGATCCTTGAGAAATGGATTGACAATTGAGACAGATTGTGAGCCATTCAGAGGGTGAATGGGCAAGAAAATATTTAAGTACCTTTGAACGGGGTATGGTAGTAGGTGCCAGGCGCACTGGTTTGAGTGTGTCAAGAACTGCAACGCTGCTGGGTTTTTCATGCTCAACAGTTTCCCATGTGTATTAAGAATGATCCACACCCCAAAAGACATCCTGCCAACTTGACACATCTGTCGACACCTTGTAAAATCCATACCTCAATTAAATGAGGCTGTTCTGAGGGCAAAAGGGGGTGCAACTCAATATTAGGAAGGTGTTACTAATGTTTTGAACACTCAGTGTATATCTCTTCTGTGTGGGAATACTTTGGAACAGATTTCCACAATTAAAATAAATTGGAGCTGATTTGCTGGTGTTTTTACAGTCTTATGTCCAACAATAAAAAATAAAAATACACTTTTTTTTGCTCAGGAAACTTGGGGGGCCAAATCAAATCAACCATGCGCCGCCAGTTGGGGAACCCTGCTCTTGACTGTCATCCCTGATGCCTCTGTTCTGATTAAGAAGACAGTGGGATATGGAGTCCCAAATGGCAACCTATACCCTACATAGTGCACTATACTGTATGGGCCCTGGTCAAACGAAGAGGACTACATAAGAAACAAGGTGCCATTTGGGATCTATTCTGATTTAGCCTCTCTGCCTGCCTGTCACCAACCCCCAGCTTCCGCTGTGTGCGCAGGTGGTTTATTAACTAACCTGAAATGAACAATCAAGAAAAGATCGAAGCAGGTGAAAATCTTTCGCCCCCTTACCTTTATCATAATGTCAGATGAGCAATTCCTTTGCATATATCAAGTGATCTGCTGCATGTAAGTGTCGATCATTTCCAGATTCTTTTTTAGCAATACATCATCTGTGGGCGTAGGGAAATTATGCATAGAGTGAGAGGCTTTGTGCAGCAGTGTGAATGAGATATGAATAGAGGAACATCCAGACACATTGTCATTCACACAGATTCTATTAGAAGAAAAGGCCACAGAGGGAGGACTGAAATGAATACATGTTGATGTTGCTGTCATCATTGAGGCAAATAAAGAATACAAATATGTTCCTTCCAACAGACTGATTTTCTCATTCAATCTACCCCAATGCAGATGGTGCCTGCAAGGGGACAGATTTGGGATGCTTCTCAAATGGCATCTTATTCCCTATATCGTGCATTACTTTCAACCAGGGCCCATAAGTTCAGAAAAGATGAAGTTCATGAAAAAAGCCATCCACTTCTATAAGTGCATTCTGTGTTAATTAACCTTAAGTTTCATATGTTCATACCCTTCCTCACTTTGCAGCATAAGGCCATTGAATCTCATTAACTGTGTGACCTGTTGCAGGTTTAGAATTTCACCAATTAGCAAGCGAATGAATCCACATGAGAAGTTGAACTCCACCAGTTGTCTACATAACCTTTCATCCAAGTGCCACATCAGTATACTGTATATATGAATTTCAAAGGAACACCATTATCAAACCAGCCATGTTTTCAAAATGTTTTGTTTTTTCAGCATTTGAAAACATCTACTACAAATCAAATTGTATTTGTCACATGCTTCGTAAACAACAGGTGGAGACTAACAGTGAAATGCTTACTTACAGGCCATTCCCAGCAATCCATTGATAGTTGAAAACTTGAAAAGTAGACAAATAATAACATGAGAAATAATTAAGCAATAAGTTCTGAGGGGGTGTGGTATATGGCCAATATACCACGGCTAATGGCTGTATCCAGGCGTTGCGTTGAGCGTAAGAAAAAAAACACCCAGTTTATAAATACAAAAATAAATACACAATGAGTAATGATAACTTGGCTATATACACAGGGTACCAGTTCTGACTCAATGTGCAGGGGTACGAGATAATTGAGGTAGATATTTACTTATACTGTAGGTTGGGATAAAGTGACTAGGCAATGGGATAGTAAATAAAAAGTAACAGCAGCGTTTGTGATGAGTCAAAAGAGTTGCAAAAAGGGTCAATGCAGATATTCCCGTGTAGCTATTGGTTAACTATTTAACTAGCTTGGTGGTAGAAGTTGTTCAGGGTCCTGTTGGTTCCAGACTTGGTGCATCGGTACTGCTTGCCGTACGGTAGCAGAGAGAACAGTCTATGACTTGGGTGGCTGGAGTCTGCCAATTTTTAGGGCCTTCCTCGGACACTGCCTGGTATAGAGTTCCTGGATGGCAGGGAGCTTGGCCCCAGTAATGTCCTGGGCCAAACGCCTTACTCTCTGTAGCGTTTTACGGTCAGATGCTGAGCAGTTACAATTTATTTGTTATTTTTTTATTGAATATCCGAAACATACAATATACTTGCAGTGAAGCAGCTCAACAACTACATCATACCAGTCATCCAACAGATTCCCATTCAAAGCGACACACAGAAGCATCCAGGGTCAATGCCCTGCTCAAGGGCACGTTGACAAATCTACCACCAGGCCAAAAAACGTGAACCCGAACCCTCTAAGATCCCTTCACAGTTCCCAAATAGCTGTCCCTCAACCATTTGAGACCCATCCCACAGTCCCCCCCCCCAAAATAATAAATAATTTCCCACCCCGCAAGAACCCCCCAATGCACCAACAACCAAGAGAATGAACTAAAGAGAAAAAAGGAAAAAACTGAAGAAAACAGCAAACAACAATGCAAAAATAATAATAAAAGAAAATAATACATTTAAAACAAAGGACATCAAGGACAACTAAAATCATAACAGCAATGCCAACTGTATATGTTTGTGTGCATGTCTGGCACTATTACATGTATGTGTGTGTTATTGTATGTGTTTATTTGAATGAGAGTGTGTGTATATGCATGTGTACAAACACCTGCACGGCATCAGCCTCAGGCAAACCGGCATTAGTTGTAAAAACACTACCACTTAGTGTCTTTCAAATGTACTTTTATTATGTTTTATTTAGACTTTTTTTCTCCTTTATCTTTTGACCATCATTCTCTCTCTCACACACAGCAACTCCACTCCCACTTGTCTCCAATTCCACATACCAACCCTCAGCCCATCCCATCTATCTCTGCTGGCCACCCACTTTGTGTTTCTACGCAACACATATCTTTCAACTATGCTATGATGTTTAACGTACAATTTCAATCTATCAAATTGAATAGAATCTACAGATTGCGTGTTGAAGATAAATACTTTTACTAAGAGTATTAGTAATTGACTGACCCGGTCTCTCCAGATCTCCTAACAGTACTATTTCTAGGGTCAATTTTAGATCAATGCTTTGCATTTTCAGCCATTCCTGAACCTGAGACCAGAAACAGGCTACCTGAGGGCAATACCAAAATGAATGGTCTATTGATTCTGTATCCTCACAACAAAATCTGCAGAGCTTCGATGATTTTATGCCCCAAATATTAAACATTTTGTTGGTGGCAAGAATTCTATATAATAATTTTAGCTGAAAAGCACAAAGTCTTGAATCTTGCGTTGTTTTATATATCAGCTCATACACCCTGTACCATGGAGTCGGTACATCAAAAATCTCTTCCCAACTATTTTGCAATCTGTATGGCACAGTTGTCAACATCATGGTCCTCAAATGAAACTGGTATACTTTCCTATTTATGCAATTTTTATTCCTCCACCAATTTTGATCCTTTATATTGGGCAGACAGACCAGTTCCCTACCTACTCCCGCTGCCACCCACCTCCTCCATTTTTGGGGCAATCCTGTAATCAATTGGCTGTACTCTTGGATTGAGCAGACCTTCCCGTACAATTCTGATAACTCCATGAAGGACATAACTCTACCATTACAATTTACAATATCATTTAAGAACAAAATACCCTTCTCAAACATCTTTCCCATAAATACAGGTATTTTATCAATCAGCACATTTGAGTTCAGCCATAATATTGTTCTATCTTTTCAGGTGCCGAGCAGTTGCCATACCAGGCGGTGATGCAACCTGTCAGAATGCTCTCGATGGTGCAGCTGTAGAACTTTGAGGATCTGGGGACCCATGCCAAATCTTTTTAGTCTCCTGAGGGGGAAAAGGTGTTGTCGTGCCCTCTTCACAACTGGCTTGGTGTGTTTGGACCATGGATAGTTCATTGGTGATGTGGACACCAAGGAACTTGAAACTCTCGACCTGCTCCACCACAGCCCCTTCGATGTTAATGGGGGCCTGTTCAGCCCACCTTTTCCTGTAGTCCACAATCAGCTCCTTTGTCTGCTCACATTGAGGGAGAGGTTGTTGTCCTGGCACCACATCTCAATGGTGCAGCTGTAGAAATGTTTGAGAATCTCGGGGCCTTGCCGAATCTTTTCAGCCTCCTGAGCGGGAAGAAGCATTGTCGTGCCGTCTTCACGACCGTGTTGATGTGTGTGGATCATGATAGTTCCTTAGTGATATGGACACTGAGGAACTTCAAGCTCTCGACCTGCTCCACAACAGCCCTGTCTATTGGAATGGGGGCGTGCTCGGCCCTCCGTGTCCTGTATGCCATGATCGGCTCGTTTGTCTTGCTGACGTTGAATGAAAGGTTGTTGTCCTTGCACCACACTGCCAGGTCACTGACCTCCTCGCTTTAGGCTGTCTTATCGTCATTGGTGATCAGGCCTACCACTGTCGTGTCGTCTGCAAACTTAATGATGGTGTTGGAGTCATGCGCGGGCACACAGTTGAAGGTGAACAGGGAGTACAGGAGGGGACTAAGCACGGATCCCTGAGGGGCCCCCTTGTTTAGGGTCAGCGTGGCGGATGTGTTGTTGCCTAACCTCACCACCTGGAAGTCCAGAATCCAGTTACAGAGGGTGGTGTTAAATCCCAGGGTCCTTAGCTTAGTGATGAGCTTGAAGGGCACAATGTTGTTGAATGCTGAACTGTAGTCAATGAAAAGCATTTTCATTTAAGTGTTTCTTTTGTCCATGTGGGAAACGGCAGTGTTTAGTGCAATAGAGATTGCTTCATCTGCTGATCTGTTGGGGCATTATGCAAGTTGGAGTGGGTCTAGAGTTTCCGGGACTGTCAGGGAGAGATTGAAATTGTCAGTGCAGATACTTGCCAGCTGGTCAGCGCATGCTCTGAGTACGCGTCCTGGTGATCTGTCTGGCCCTGCGGCCTTGTATCTGGTCCTGCGGCCTTACTCACATTGGCTACAAAGAGTGGAATCACACAGTCGTCCAGAACAGCTGGTGCTCTCATGCATAGTTCAATGTTGCTAGCCTCAAAGCGCACATGGAAAATATTTAGCGCGTTTGGTAGAGTCGCTTCAATTGACAGCTCACAGCAGGGTTTCCCTTTGTAATCTGTGATAGTTTGCATGCCCTGTCACATGCAAGATGGCGTAGCAGTCGGACATGTGTTTTGTCTTGTCCTGTCCCTTGTAAATATTGATTTCCTCATTTTTTTCGTATATATTTTAATCTCACTTTCCATCTTTGGACTGAATATACTCTCCTGCAACCCGCCTTACCCAATGTGGTACGAATCTGCTATTTTTATACTTTTGAACCGGAACCCCCATCAGGAGCTAGCCAGCTAACTAGCTACTAGTCAGATAAGGTCTACACCGTTAACTCGGACACCAGCCAGCCTCAGCTCGGTCAATACCTGCCAGTCTGCACAGTGCGATATCAACCCAGAGCATATCGGACTGCTTTTTCTCTACCTCATCTCAGGATTCCTATTGCAAGCTCTGAACCTTTACACCGGATCATTGCAGCTAGCTAGCTGCAATCCGAGTGGCTACACCTGGCTAAAGTCTCTGTCCCGAAGCAAGCACCAGTTAGCCTTGAGTTAGGCCCATCTCCCGGCTAGCTGAAGAGGTCTACCAGCTAATTCTTGGGCTACAATACCTCTTTTGCCAAATGGCCTGGACCCTTTACTGCCGACACAGAGCCCCGCCGATCCATCACGACTGGTCTGCCGACATAATCGTCCAAGGTGGTTTCAACAGGCTCTTCCGTTGCGACGTCGCCGAAGGCCCATCTGCTAGCCCCGGTCCGCTAGCTGTCTGAATCGCTGTGTCTCTAGTTCGCCTAGCATAGTAGCGATTACTGAACGGCTCCCTGACTCACCTATTGCTACTCATTGGAACCTATGATCAGTCGGCTACACGTCTCTCCCTAATGTCAATATGCCTTGTCTATTGCTGTTTTGGTTAGTTATTATTGTCTTATTTCAATGTAGAGCCCCCATCCCTGCCCAATATGCCTTAGACAGCCCTTTGTCCCACCCCCCACACATGCAGTGACCTCACCTGGCTTAACTGGTGCCTCTAGAAACAAAAACTCTCTCATCGTCGCTCAATGCCTAGGTTTACCTCCATTGTACTCACATCCTACCATACCCTTGTCTGTACATTATGCCTTCAATCTATTATTCCACGCCAAGAAATCTGCTCCTTTAACTCTTGGTTCCGAAAGCACTAGACGACCAGTTCTTATAGCCTTTAGCCGTACCATTATCCTACTCCTCCTCTGTTCCTCAGTTGATGTAGAGGTTAACCCAGGCCCTGCAGTCCCCAGCACCACTCTTATTCCCCAGGTGCTCTCATTTGTTGACTTCTGTAACCATAAAAGCCTTGGTTTTATGCATGTTAACATCAGAAGCCTCCTCCCTAAGTTTGTTTTATTCACTGCTTTAGCACACTGCACCAACCCTGATGTCCTAGCCATGTCTGAATCCTGGCTTAGGAAGGCCACCAAATATCCAGAAATTTCCATCCCCAGCTACAACATTTTCTGACAAGATAGAACTGCCAAAGGGGGTGGAGTTGCAATCTACTGCAGAGAAAGGCTGCAGAGTTCTGTCTTGCTATCCAGGTCTGTGCCCAAACAATTCGAGCTTCTACTTTAAAAAAAATCCACCTTTCCAGAAACCGTTGCCGCTTGTTATAGACTTCCCATCAACCCCCAGCTGTGCCCTGGACACCATATGTGAATTGATTAACCCCCATCTATCTTCAGAATTTGTACTGTTAGGTGACCTAAACTGGGATATGCTTAACACCCCGGCCGTCCTACAATCTAAGATAGATGCCCTCAATCTCACACAAATGATCAAGGAACCTACCAGGTACAACACTAAATCCATAACCATAGGCACCCTCTTAGATATTATCCTGACCAACTTGCCCTTTAAATACACCTCTGCTGTCTTCAACCAGGATCTCAGTGATCACTGCCTCATTGCCTTCGTCCGTAGTCAAACGACCACCCCTCATCACAGTCAAACGCTCCCTAAAACACTTCAGCGGGCAGGCCTTTCTAATCAACCTGGCCCGTGTATCCTGGAAGGATATTGACCTCATCCCGTCAGTAGAAGATGCCTGGTTGCTCTTTAAAAGTGCTTTCCTCACCATCTTAAATAAGCATTCCCCAATTCAAAAAATGTTGAACTAAGAGCAGATATAGCCCTTGGTTCAACCCAGACTTAACTGTCCTTGACCAGCACAAAAACATTCTGTGGTGTTCAGCATTAGCATCGAATAGCCCCCGCGATATGCAACTTTTCAGGGAAGTCAGGAACCAATATACACCGTCAGTTAGGAAATCTAAGGCTAGCTTTTTCTAACAGAAATTTGCATCTTGTAGCACTAATTTCAAAAGGTTTTGGGACACTAAAGTCCATGGAGAATAAGAGTACCTCCTCCCAGCTGCCCACTGCACTGAGGCTAGGAAACACTGTCACCACCGATAAATCTACGATAATCGATCAGTTCAATAAGCATTTTTCTATGGCTGGCCATGCTTTCCACCTGGCTACCCCTACCCCGGCCAACAGCTCTGCAGCCCCCTCCCCCCCGCTTCTCCTTCATCCAAATTCAGACAGCTGATGTTCTGAAAGAGCAGCACAATCTGGATCCCACAAATCAGCTGGGCTAGACAATCTGGACCCTCTCTTTCAAAATGGTTGCAACCCTTATTACGAGACTGTTCAACCTCTTTCGTATCGTCTGAGATCCCCAAAGACTGGAAATCTGCCGCAGTCATCCCCCTCTTCAAAGGGGGAGACACTCTAGACCCAAACTGTTATAGACCTATATCCATCCTGCCCTGCCTTTCTAAAATCTTCGAAAGCCAAGTTAACAAACAGATAACCGACCATTTCGAATGCCACCGTACCTTCTCCACTATGCAATCTGGTTTCTGAGCTGGTCATGGGTGCACCTCAGCCACGCTCAAGGTCCTAAACGATATCATAACAGCCATAGATAACATTACTGTGCAGCCGTATCCATCGACCTGGCCAAGGCTTTCGACTCTGTCAATCACCGCATTCTTATCGGCAGACTCAACAACCTTGGTTTCTCAAATGACTGCCTCGCCTGGTTCACCAACTACTTCTCTGATAGAGTTCAGTGTGTCAAATCGGAGGGCCTGTTGTCTGGACCTCTGGCAGTCTCTATGGGTGTGCCACAAGCTTCAATTCTCAGGCCGACTATTTTCTCTGTATATATCAATGATGTTGCTCTTGCTGCGGGTGATTCCTTGATCCACCTCTATGCAGAGGACACCATTCTGTATACATCTGGCCCTTCTTTGGATATTGTGTTAACAAACCTCCAAACGAGCTTAAATGCCATACAACACCCTTTCAATGGCCTCCAACTGCTTTTAAATGCTAGTAAAACTAAATGCATGCTCTTCAACCGATTTCTGCCTGCACCCGCCCGCCTGACTAGCATCACTACTCTGGACGGTTCTGACCTAGAATACGTGGACAACTACAAATACCTAGGTGTCTGGTTAGACTGTAAACTCTCCTTCCAGACTCACATTAAGCATCTCCAATCCAAAATGAAATCTAGAATCGGCTTCCTATTTCGCAACAAAGCATCCTTCATTCATGCTGCCAAACATACCTTCGTAAAACTGACTATCCTACCGATCCTTGACTTTGGCGATGTCATTTACAATATAGCCTCCAACACTCTACTCAGCAAAATGGATGTAGTCTGTCACCAAAGCTGGTAGTCTGTCATTGGCTGGCCTTTGCTTCATACTCGTCGCCAAACCCACTGGCTCCAGGTCATCTATAAGTCTTTGCTAGGTAAAGCCCCGCCTTATCTCAGCTCACTGGTCACCATAGCAACACCCACCAGTAGCACACGCTCCAGCAGGTATATTTCACTGGTCACCCCCAAAGCCAACACCTGCTTTGGCCACCTTTCCTTCCAGTTCTCTGCTGCCAATGACTGGAACAAATTGCAAAAATCACTGCAGCTGGATATCTCTCTAACTTTAACCATCAGCTGTCAGAGCAGTTTACCGATTATTGTACACAGCCAATCTGTAAATAGCACACCCAACTACCTCATCCCCATTTTGTAATTTCTATTTTTGCTCTTTTGCACCCAAGTATCTCTACTTGCACATCATCATCTGCACATCTATCACTCCAGTATTAATGCTAAATTGTAATTATTTTGCCTCTATGGCCTATTTATTGCTTTACCCCCCTAATCTTCTACATTTGCCCACACTGTACATAGATTTTTCTATTGTGTTTTTGACTGTATGTTTATGTGTAACTCTGCTGTTGTTTTTGTCGCACTGCTTTGCTTTATCATCTTGGCCAAGTCGCAGTTGTAAATGACAACTTGTTCTCAACTGGCCTACCTGGTTAAATAAAGGTGAAATAAAAAAACTAAAACATCCGACGAGTATCAGAGCAGGTGTAGTAGGATTCAATCTTGTTCCTAAATTGACACTTTGCCTGTTTGATGGTTCGTCAAATAGTGTAGCAAGATTTTTTTTATAAGCGTTTTTTATAGTGTCCCGCTCCTTGCCTTGAAAACAGCTGCTCTAGTCTTTGTGCGGATGTTGCCTGGTTTATGGTTGGGATAAGTACGTACGTAAAGTCACTGTGGGGACAATGCCGTTGATGCTCTTAATAATGAAGACTTTTACTGATAGGGTTGGGCTGTATCCAGATTTTCATACCGTCCTTCTCTCACCCTGGTGTTTACAGTATTACCAGTTTAGTACACAATGGGGTGCCAAAACCCCCCGCAAAAATCAGTCATTGGGCGTCTATTACCAGATTGCTAGAAAAATTAGCACAGGTAATAGCGAATTTCCATGGAGGCTGCTAGCTAAATATGCTAACGAGCGCAAACGACAATAAATGCATTGCAAAGACAGGTAATCCAGCTCATAAAGTTATCCATATATACATTGCTTTCGGAAAGTATTCAAACTCCTTGACTTTTTCCACATTTTGTTTTGTTACAGCCTTATTCTAAAATGTATTAAATAGTTTTTTCCTCCAAATCAATCTACACACAATACCACATAATGACAAAGCAAAAACAGGTTTTTGAAATGTTTGCTATTTAAAAAAATTATATAAATATTGATATTTACATACAGTAAGTATTCAGAACCTTTACTCAATACTTTGTTGAAGCACCTTTGGCAGCGATTACAGTATCAAGTCTTCTTGGGTATGATGCTACAAGCTTGGCACACCTGTATTTCGGGAGTTTCTCCCACTCTTCTCTGCAGATCCTCTCAAGCTCTGTCAGGTTGGATGGGGAGCATTGCTGCACAGCGATTTTGAGGTCTCTCCAGAGATGTTCGGTAGGGTTCAAGTCCGTGCTCTGGCTGGGCCACTCAAGGACATTCAAAGACTTGTCTCGAAGCCACTCCTGTGTTGTTTTGGCTGTGTGCTTAGGGTTGTTATTCTGTTGGAAGGAAAACCTTCGCGGCAGTCTGAGGTCCTGAGCGCTCTGGAGCAGGTTTTCATCAAGGATGTACTTTGTTCATCTTTCCCTCGATCCCGACTAGTCTCCCAGTCCCTGCCGCTGCAAAACATCCCCACAGCATGATGCTGCCACCACCATACTTCACAGTAAAGATGGTGCCAGGTTTCCTCCAGACATGACGCTTGGCATTCAGGCCAAATAGTTCAATCTTGGTTTCATCAGACCAGAGAATCTTGTTTCTCATGGTCTGAGTCGTTAGGTGCAATTTTGGCAAACTTCAAGCAGGCTGTCATGTGCCTTTTACTGAGGAGTGGCTTCTGTCTGGCCACTCTACCATAAAGGCCTGATTGGTGGAGTGCTGCAGAGATGGTTGTCCTTCTGGAAGGTTCTCCTATCTCCACACAGGAACTCTGGAGCTCTGTCAGAGTGACCATTGGGTTCTTGGTCACATCTCTGACCAAGGTCCTTCTCCCCCGATTGCTCAGTCTGGCCAGGCAGCCAGCTCTAGGAAGAGTCTTGGTGGTTCCAAACTTCTTCCATTTAAGAATGATGGAGGCTTCTGTGTTCTTGGGGCCCTTCAATGCTGCAGAAATGTTTTGGTACCCTTCCCCAGATCTGTGCCTCGACCAAATCCTGTCTCGGAGCTCTACGAACAATTCCTTCAACCTCATGGTTTAGTTTTTGCTCTCACATGCACTGTCAACTGTGGGACCTCATATAGACAATCAATTGAATTTACCACAGGTGGACAATTGTCACTTATACTGCCTCTCCGGCCTCTAGGTCATCAGGCTGCTGATTTTCCCGCACACCTGTCACCATCGTCTCGCGCACCTGCGCCTCATGACACTCACCTGGACTCCATCACCTCCTTGATTATCTTCCCTATATCTGTCACTCCCCTTTGTTCTTTCCTCAGGTGTTATTGACTCTGTTTCATGTCGGTGCGTTGTTTGTGTTTCGTGTTTATTGTTTTGTTTATTTATTAAAACACTCACTCCCTGTACTTGCTTACCAACTCTCCGCGCACTCGTTACACCAATCAAGTTGTAGAAACATCTGAATGATCAATGGAAACAGGATGCACCTGAGCTGAATTTCGAGTCTCATAGCAAAGGATCTGAAAACTTATCTAAAAGATATGTTTATTTTATTTGTAATAAATTAGCAAACATTTCTAAATATCAGTTTTTGCTTTGTCATTATGGGGTATTGTGTGTAGATTGCTGAGAATGTGTATTTATTTAATCTATTTTAGAATAAGGCTGTAACGTAACAAAATGTGGAAAAAGTCAAGGGGTCTGAATACTTTCCAAAGGCATTTTAGGTAGGAGCTACCGAATGTCATTTTGGTGAGTTTGGTCGTTTAGAAGTGAATGTGAACGAGAGACATTGTGGAAATTAACAATGTTTTGACGCATGCAGTATTGGCTCTCCATCAGCATGTGTACACGTTGTGTCTTTGTGGAGTCTAGAGACGGTAGGGCAAAGGGCCTGCCTGCCTGCTCATGAACAGAGAGGAGAAAAAAACATAAGGAAGCAAGATAGCAGTGGCAGCTGTACAAATAACTAATCCAAAGGGCTTTGACTTCTCAAACACGGCAGAAAGATAATACAATATGATGCCCCATCAACTTATTAATTCAGCCACTTAATTAGATAGGGGTTGTGTTTACAAAAAAATCTGTGTTTTTCACATAGGAAAAAAGAATAAACACAAGAAATATCTTGTTGTGTCTTGTAAATGCAGATCAAAAATGCTTGTAATTTCTGCTCAGCATCAGACTAATTTTGTGCATCAGTTGCACTTCTAAACTCAGATGAGAATTCACAAACGGGAATTCTATCAGCAGACAGCGCTCGGACTGATGTGTAGCTACTTTCTCTGGTACTTTTCTCTGTGTAGCAATCCTATTTTTCTCTGTTAAAATTGAATATTAACTTTAAGCAAAACATTAGGGAATGTAGCTGGCTACATTCTTTCTATGATAGGCTTACAATTATAAATATTATGGCCATGCATTGTTTTTGCAAAAAAAGACCTTGCTTTTTCATTTATTTGTGTGGCTACTATCCAAATAGCATTGCATTTCTGTTGTCATCTGATGAAAAGTAATCTGTTTTCTGCCGAATATGTTGCACTAATGTATTTTATGTTTAGGAAAACTATAGTTGCACGTCCCAGATGACTCTATTGAAACAAAATAAACACTTCACTTTCAATATAAACTGCGACCCCTGTCAATACACAACTGGACTCACCTGCTCATGCTTTCTTCTGTTGTGCTATTTACAAACATGTCACTGGATGTTCTGGGGCACTACGTATGCGTCATAATTGTAAAATAATGTGACAGGTGAAATAAGAACGAGATCTGCGTTATCTCCTAACGCTTAGCACAAGTTGACTGTAGGTACTTACTTCAAAATCAAATCACATTTTATTGGTCACATACACATGGTTAGCAGATGTTATTGCGAGTGTAGCGAAATGCTTGTGCTTCTAGTTCCGACAGTGCAGCAATATCTAACAATTCCACAACAACTACCTAACACACACAAACCTAAGTAAAGGAATGGAATAAGAATATATCCATATAAATATAGATGAGCAATGACCGAGCGGCACAGACAAAATGCAATAGATGGTATAAAATACAGTATATACACATATGAGATGAGTAATGCAAGATATGTAAACATTATTAAAGTGGCATTATTAAAGTAACTAGTGTTCCACTTAAATGGTATTGAAAGAAATAGTTTCAACGGTATTGAAAAACCATCCTGTGGCTATTTCTAAATACCCCAGTATACGGTATATACAGTATACCGCCCAAGCATAGTGACTGATTTGAGAAACTCCTCAATGCCATTGGATGAATCACCTCACATATTCCAGTATGTGCCAGTGAAACAGTTTTGTAGCTTCATCTGACCACTTCCATATTGAGCGCATCACTGGTACTTCCTGTTTGAGTTTTTGCTTGTAAGCAGGAATCAGAAGGATAAAATTATGGTCAGATTTGCCAAATGGAGGGCGATGGAGAGCTTTGTATTCATCTCTGTGTGTGGAGTAAAGGTGAAAGGTGTAGAGGTGTGGCGTAAAGGTGTGGCTTAAAGGTGTTTTTATCCCTAGTTGCACAGGTGACATGCTGGTAGATATTAGGTAAAACAGTTTTTAGTTTTCCTGCATTGTAGTCACTGGCCACTAGGAGTACTGCCTCTGGGTGAGCATTTTCTTGTTTGCTTATGGCCCTATACAGCTCGTTGAGTGCGGTCTTAGTGCCAACATCGGATTTTGATGGTAAATAGACAGCTACGAAAAATATAGATGACCACTAAGATCTTATGATAAATAGTGTGGTCTATAGCTTATCAGGCGAGCAGAACCTCAAAACTTCCTTAATATTACAGATTGTGCACCAGTTGTTAACAAAGAGACACAAACTTCCTCCTCTGAGCTTCCCCGGTGCAGCCGTTCTGTCCTGTCGATATATGGATAAACCAGCTAGATTTATATTTACCATGTCCTTGTTCAGCCATAACTCAGAGAAACATAGGATATTACAGTTCTTCAGATCTCGTTGCTAGGATAGTCTCAAATGGAGCACATCCAGTGATTGCAAGCTGGCCAATAGAATAGAGGGTAGAGGTGATTTATCCACTCTCTGTGTCACACCCTGATCTGTTTCACCTGTCCTCGCTATTGTCTCTACCCCTTCCAGGTGTCGCTTGTTTTCCCCAGTGTATTTATCCCTGTGTTTCCTGTCTCTGTGCCAGTTTGTCTTGCATGTTTCCAAGTCAACCAGCCGTTTTCCCGTTCTCCTGCTTTTTGCATTCTCCTTTTTCTAGTCGTCCCGGTTTTGACCCTTGCCTGTTTCAGGACTTTGAACCCGCCTGCCTGACCATTCCGCCTGCCTTGACCATGAGCCTATCTGCCATTCTGTACCTCCTGGACTCTGAACTGGTTTTGACCTTTAGCCTGTCCACAACCATTCTCTTGCCTACCCCTTTGGATTAATAAACATTGTAGGACTCCAACCATCTGCCTCCTGTGTCTGCATCTGGGTCTTGCCTTGTGCCTTGATACTCTGACATAGTCTCGTCAGGTATCCCTCATTCCACCCTCTATAGTTCCACTTCAAATTACTGGCAAATGCTTGTTACCATGGCTTTGTTGTACAATGAGTGTACAAAACATTAGGAACACCTTCTTAATATTGAGTTTCAACCCCTTTTGCCCTTAGAACAGAATCAATTCGTTGGGGCATGGACTCTACAAGGTGGCGAAAGCGTTCCACAGGGATGCTGTTCCAAGTTGACTCCAAAGCATCCCACAGTTGTCAAGTTGGCTAGATGTCCTTTGGGTGGTGGGCCATTCTTGATACACACAGGAAACCGTTGATCACGAAAAACCCATCAGCGTTGCAGTTCTAGACACATTCAAACCGGTGCACCTAGCACCTACTACCATACCCTGTTCAAAGGCACTTACATTTTTTGTCTTGCCCATTCACTCTCTGAATGGCACACATACACAATTCATGTCTCAAGGCTTAAAAATCCTTCTTTAACCGCTCTCCTCTCTTTAATCTACACTGATTGAAGTGGTGACATCAATAAGGGATCACAGCGTTCACCTGGTCAGTCTGTCATGGAAAGAACAGGTGTTCCTAATGTTTTGTACATTCAGTGTATTCCTTAAATGTATTGTAATAAACCATTTGACAGACTATTTGACTATTTTTTTTTACATAAAAACTTAAAATGTAGGGCATTTAATTCATGCTCTTTGTTGAGCCGTTTAATATGTAAACTTAATTTTGTTGACAGACATTCCAGTTTAGTTACATAGAAAGTCAAATGCAGGGCATTTAATTCAAGCCGTTCAATTTGTGAACGTAAGTGTGATGAATCAGCGTTTCATGGCAGGTGGGTAGATGGCAAGCAGGTGGCCGTCCTCCATGTATTTCTCCTACTCCACCTGCTGTGACCTACAGTAACTGGCACCCAATAGGACATCCATCGTCCAGGATCAACTCCATGACAGAGGTGCGTCCCCAAATGGCACCCTATTCCCTATGTAGTGCACTACTTTTGACCAGGACCAAGGCAAAAGTAGTGCACCAAAGAAGAAACAGGGTTCCCTTTGAGACGCAGCCAGCTAGCGCCCAGGAAGCATCCAATGATTGATACCACTTCCCATATATTCTCAAGGTCACCCTGGTTGGCACATCAATGGAAAAGTGGACTTATCACACATTTGGTTTGTGGTGAGAGTCAAGATGAGAGAGAGACATGGATGAACTACTGTACAGAGACAGTCTTGACATTTGTGAGCTTGAAAATGAGGTAGGGAGAGTGAAGGTGTGGGGGTGAGAAGAGAGATGACGTTAACGTCAACATTGCTCCAGCAGATACAGCATGAGTGGACACATGCTGCATAGTGTATCTCTTAGATTTGGAAGATGCCACTGTCATTTTAGTAGCTTCTAACTTCTGATGTGGGAAGTCCATTCCTTCTTCCAGTTATTGCTGATAGCTGGTGGCTGGAAATCATTGCCATGTTACATGCAGATCCTAAATAAAATGTCCCTCTGAAAAGACAGTGACAGGGAACAAGCCAAAGACAGTGCTCATCCCAAATGGCACCCTGGTCACGCCAACTGAGACACAACCATAGGCCTCCCGGCTCCTTCATCTATGCCATGAGTCATCTCTGGATGCAGGCTGGTCTAGGTAGCCCCTGTTCATTTTTTCCATTGACACAATAGGACTGATTAAAAAGACCAAATTGATAGCCACTGGCTATGTGCTAATTCTCTGCCCTCTACCAGTGAGAAGGATCTCTTTTCTACTGTGGCTGACCTCTTTTGATGTAATCGTTCACACACACATACGTAACCCCCCCCCCCCCCCGTCCCCCCCCCCCCCCCCCCCCCCCCCCCCCCCCCCACACACACACACACACACTTCAGCAGTTCATAGACTTTCAATGTTCCCAAAGGTAGGGCCTGGTAATTGGTCAAGCATATACAGAAATAGCATGGTTTAAAAGTTTCACAGGTTTTCTAAGGCAACAACTAATGAAACTATACATCATTTACAATAAAAAACTTATACTAAATCAGTTTCAATAGCTAATTGGGTTGTTTTGATTTGTAAGACAAGTAAGGCTATCCTGAGGATAGGAAGAAACAAGAAGAGAGATGGATTTGTTTTAGACATGTCCTAAAATAAATATGCCAGTGTGTAAGAGAGAATAGGCGAAAAACATATTGCCTATTGCTATAGCTTACTGGCTAAATTAAGTGAAATCGACTTCAGCCAGTCCTTTCAGGCTGGAGCAAAATAGCCTTGAAAGATTGGCAGATCGAATACAGATGTAGGATCTTATTTGAGCCAGTTTGCTACAGCAGGAAAATAATCCTGCAGTAACAGGAAATGTGAATTATTATGTGAATTATAATTCATGGATATGTGGTTACAGAATTTGTAATGCCTGAGCTGAATGAATGCAAAATGAGGACGATTGGAGACTTCCAGACAGAATAATGGCAGTCACACTTCCAAGTTTCATGATGTTAGGCCTGAGATAAACTATTTTACTTTATGTTGTGCCTTGGCCATAAATCTTGGTGGATTGTATAAACAGTGCCTTCCTCCTTCATTTTATCTAACAATCCTTCATGCGGAAACTTTTTCATATGGGTTAACCTTAGCTACTGGAGAGGGTGCAGTGCTCCTCTTTCCCCTTTCTTTGCACTTTGCTTCTTGGTTCATTAGTGTAGCATGGAAACATTCTGTAGTTTTAAAGTTAAGCAGTTGTGAGTGTTTCACTACCCTGAATATTTGTAAGAATCTTTATTGTATTCATGTACAGTTTACATACTAAGATCAAATCTAATCACTAGGCCAATTGTGTTGCATGGACTTAGCCTTAAACACTTTATGACCTGGGGAATTCAGGCATGAATTTCCACACATGGCCACAACTGCTACAATAATATTTATGTTTTCTGTTAATGTGATTCTGAATGTGCTTTATTTAGCAAGAAAATAAGTTATGGTCCTTCCAAATCAGATTCCTGCTCCATAATTTCAGCAACAACAAAAAACCGTGGGAGGTTGATAACCATAATGTGCTCTGATGCATGAGTTTGTCTTTCTGTTTTATTAAGTGGGTCCCAAGCAACTACCCTTGCTTATTTACTGCGGGCTGACTTGTGTAAAGAATTTCAATGGGGATATTGACTCAAAGACACCATAGGTGTTTACATTGGGCTCCCGAGTGGCGCAGTGGTCTAAGGCACTGCATCTCTGTGTTAAAGGTGTCACTACAGACCCTGGTTTGATTCCCGGCTGTATCATAACTGGCCATGATTGGGAGTCCCATAGGGTGGTGCACAATTAGCCCTGTTTTGCCTGGGGTAGGCAGTCATTGTAAATAAGAATTTGTTCTTCACTGACTTGCCTGGTTAAATTAAAAAAGGTGTCCCCTACAACTTCAAGGCCAACCCATAGAGATGTACTCTATTTGGAAAGGACCTGTTTTAGCATAGACATTGCCATTAATGGGCTTCCAACATTTTAGAGTAGTCAACTGGGTGAGGAATCCTATAGGTTGGGAGCGATCAGCCAATGATCAGAGCGTTGTCTTAATCTTCAAATTGGGTTGTATGATTTGTAAATGGCTTTAAGATATATTACCGCCATCTAGTGGCCACAATGAATAAATGATAGACAAGAGTTGATTCAGGATTCCCGCAATCCAGGTGGCGATGAATCACCAATATCAGCTTTACACCTTTTTCAACAAAAAAAAATACAATTGACTACTTTAACATGCAGAATATCTTAATGGCGCTGCCCAAACTGCCACAGACGCCATAATGGCACAGACACAAAGTTGATCTCTTTACATCTTTATGGGCCGACCATGGATGGCATATGATAAATTCTGTAAAACCGACCAGCCTTGCGAATAGCAAAAGCTAAATATTTAGAGATTGTCCAAATGGAAATGTACTTCTTGGATTTCATAGAGGTCTGTTGAATGAATCCATTACCCCTAATATAGACAATTATTTCCAATTCCTGAAGGAGCAGCGGATCAAGTCTAGGCTGTAGACCAGGGATGGACAACTTTGATGGAGGTGGGCGCCACAAAAAATGGCCTGCAATTCTTACCATAAGGTGGAGACAAATGTTTGCAGTTTTTAATATGATATCTGATGCTCAATGGGGGCCACCGTTCGGTAATTCAACCATGATTACTACAAGTTTACAAAGCTGGCCATTAGACTCATTTACCAATCCAAGAAAACATAGCTGACAAGGGCTAATTGAATAAGAGAACAACAGCGGATGCCCAACCATTTTCGAAATTTCACCTTCTTTATTCTACTATTCTAACAGTAAGTTGAGACCCCGACTAAGTAAAAAAAAAAATATATAATTTGGAAATTGATCCGTGAGCCTACAAAAGAGCTGAAGACAGAGGCAGCAGCTCTGCTATGGAGAGGTGCCCTGTCAGCTGAAAGTCAATGCTCACCCAAGTGTAGGAAGTGAACGCTGCCTGATTTACAAAACCTTTGGCCAAGGTCACAGTGGGGGAAGGCCAAGCAGGTGAGTAATCACCCTCGGCCAGTTTGTCATCCTTAGCCCTCTAGCCACCGCAGAGACTGGCCCGTGAAGTGGTGTGTGGGGAGGGCAGCCATGATGTGCATCTCAAATGACACCCTGTTCCCTATATAGTGCACAACTTTTGACGAGAACCATATGGGCCATGGTCAAAAGTAGTGCACTATATAGGGAATAGGGTGCTATTTGAGATGCTGCCATGATGTGCCTGCATGGTGGTGTTGAGCCTGCCTGGTCATGTCTGTTTTTGAAGAGCACTTCAGGGATCACCCCCCAACAAATGTATAAGTGGTGCTCATCGACAAAAGTGGAAAGGAATGTTTTATAAGTCTGGCCAATGTCAACAAGATGTGAAATATCTAAACCTTTCATTCATATATGGCTGGTTCAGTAAATATATTGAAAGCTGTATGTGTGGAAACCCAGGAGGCTGAACGGCAAGGAGAGCTAGAAAGGTCAGGTGTAGCATCTAGACTGACCACGTGAAATGTCAGCAAGGCAATCTGATCATTTGCAACCCAGGGGTGGAGGGAAAAATCAAAAGAGGCCATGTATGATCGGTAAGACACCTGGTGCAAATGTCAGACAAATATGGTCTGGGAGGATGGGATCTGTCTGTCAGGGATGATGACAGTGTTCACATAGCAAACATAGGAATTTCTGTGGCCAAAACTTACAGGAAAATAACGGTGAAAAGGTAAGGAATGTAGTCAGTGTACTCTCCCACTAGTGTGTCTTCAGTCAGTATTCCCACTCAGACATGGGCCATAGCCTCTTCAGTGCACATTTTTGTTCATGTTTTGGTTTATCAAAACAATAATATACATATGTGAAGCCCTTTACTAAATTATACATGCATCTCATGACAAAATGTTGTGTTTCTTGGTTATATTTCTAAGTTTACATTTATCTGGTCCATTTCCCCCATTGCATTCTCTTGATGTACTGTATTGAAGTACTGCCGCTATAGGGATTGTTGTTCTATTCTAAAAGGCTTTTATCACTTCTTGCCTGGATTTGGGTTTATCACATGTTTCCATGGAGACAGCAGAAAGCCAGTTGATCAGTGTGTATCTTATCATTTTTTACTAGTCTTAGCTACTTCACGGTCTAGCCTGCATTCAGAGTGTAAGAAGACTATTATTTTTCAAAATTCATACATAAGGTGTGATGTACATATTAATCAATTTCCTGAAACGTAGGCTACGGCCAGTGGGGTATGGGCATATGTGCTAAATTATTGTTTGTGTATCTGGAGGTTAGTCCAAGGGGAGCTAAAATCCCAAACCTTCCATTCTCTGAGCTAGGGATTTTGATTAACCAATTAATGTCTGTTGAATTACGTCAAATTAATAGAGGGATCCAAAAAAATTTGCCTTATCAACTCTCCATGGTAATATAATCAAATGTTAATGAGCCTTTTATTCACTGATAGCATCCATTCAAAGGGAGTGAAACGTTGTTGATGAATGGTGATTCTTTTCACTGTATTGTATTAGCAAAGAGAAACCTTTGTACCTTTCAGTAATCTCATTGAGGGTAATTATGTAAATTTACTCCAACAGTGTTCTGAATGTTTAATGTTCTTATTGTGCTTTAACAACACATCACACCGGGAAGGTAAAAGCTCTCTGGCACATTGATGGAACTCTGGAATAGAGAAACAACATGAGGCAATACAAATAATGTGGCATTGGTTTAATTCCATATGAATTATACTAACAGTCAATCTCAAATGTCACAACAGATATCCTTGATTTGATTCAAATTTTTATTGAGATGCACCAAGAGGAAGAGTTCAAATATGCTATCAGACAGTGCTTTCAGAAAGTATTCATAACCCTTGACTAATTCCACATTTTGTTGTATGACAGCCTAAATTCGAAATGTATTAAATATACAGTACCAGTCACTATTATTTGACAATGTAGAAAATAGATAAAATAAAGAAAAACCCTTGAATGAGTAGACGTGTCCAAACGTTTGACAGGTAATTGTGCATAACTTACAAAGTATTCACACCCCTGAGTCAATGCATGTTAGAATCACCTTTGCGACTACAGCTGTCAGTCTTTCTGGATAAGTCTGTAAGAGCTTCTTTGTACACCTGTATTGCACAATATTTGCCCATTATTCTTTTCAAAATTCTTCAAACTCTGTCAAATTGGTTGTTGATCATTGCAATACAACCATTTTCATGTCTAGCCATATATTTTCAAGCAGATTTAAGTCAAAACTGTAACTCGGCAACTCAGGAACATTCACTGTCTCTTGATAAGCAACACCAGTGTAGATTTGGCCTTGTGTTTTAGGTTATTGTCCTGCTGAAAGGTGAATTAATCTCCCAGTGTCTGTTGGAAAGCAGAATGAAGCAGGTTTTCCTCTAGGATTTTGCCTGTGCTTAGCTCCATTTTGTTCTTTCTTATCCTGAAGAACTCCCCAGTCCTTAGGGATTACGAGCCAACCCATAACATGATGCAGTCAACACTATGCTAGAAAATATGGAGAGTGGTACTCAGTAATGTGTTGTATTGGAATTGCCCCAAACATAACATTTTGTACTAGGACAAAATGTGCTTTGCCACATTTTTTGTAGTATGACTTTAGTGCCTTGTTGCGAACAGGATGCATGTTTTGGAACATTGTTATTCTGTACAAGCTTCCTTATTTTCACTCTGTCAATGAGTTAGTATTGTGGAGTAACTACTCAGTTTTCTCCAGACATTAAACTGACTGTTTTAAAGTCACCATTGGCCTCATGGTGAAATCCCTCAGTGGTTTCCTTCCTCTCCGGCAACGAAGTTAGGAAGGACGCCTGTATCTTTGTAGTGACTGGTTGTATTGATGCACCATCCAAAGTGTAATTAATAACTTCACCATGCTTAAATGGATGGATATTTAATGTCTGCTTTTTTCATTAAAGAATAAAGTTAAAAACTGTTATTGCACTTATTATGTGACTTGTTAAGCACACTTATTTAGGCTTGCCATAACAAAGGGGAAGAATACTTATTGACTCAAGCATTTTGGTTTTAAATAATTTGTTAAACATTTCTAAAAAAAAATTGTCCATTTTGACATTATTGGGTATTGTGTGTAGACTAGTGACCAAAGCTCTCAATTCAATCAATTTGAAATTAAAGCTGTAACAACAAAATGTGGAAAAAGTCAAGGGTTGTGATTACTTTCTTAAAGCACCGTATACAATTGAGTGTACAAAACATTAGAAACACCTGCTCTTTCCATGACAGACTGATCAGGTGAATCCAGGTGAAAGCTATGATCCCTTATTGAAGTCACCTGTTAAATCCATTTCAATCATTGTAGATTAAGGGGAGAGGTCAGGTTAACCTCTTTGGGGTAGGCTAGCGTCCCACCTCGACAACATCCGGTGAAATTGCAGAGCGCCAAATTCAAAATACAGAAATAATCATAATAGACTTTCATAAAAATACAAGTGTTATACATTGGCTTAAAGATTAACTTCATGTTAATCCAGCCGCTTTGTCAGATTTCAAAAAGGCTTTACGGCAAAAGCATACCATGCGATTATCTGAGGACACAAGAGTCCCAGCTACACAATAAATGTTCATTTTGTTCATTAAAGTCCCTCTTTATATCCCAAAAACTCTGTTTTGTTAGTGCGTTTTATTCAGTAATCCACTGGCTCAAAGGCGTTCAAAACGCACAGACGGAATACATTCTAATAGTACCGGTAAAGTTCGTCAAAACATGTCAAACGATGTTTATAATTAATCCTCAGGTTGTCAATTGTCTAAGTTATCGATAATATTTCAACGGGACAAAAGCGTCTTCAATAGAAAGGAAAAACAACGAAGGGCGCACAATCGGTCATGCGCACAAACCAGCTCTGCTTGATTCTACAGTCCACTT
Source organism: Salmo trutta (assembly GCF_901001165.1). Lineage (NCBI taxonomy): Eukaryota > Metazoa > Chordata > Actinopteri > Salmoniformes > Salmonidae > Salmo > Salmo trutta. Next base: position 30,703,751 of record NC_042965.1, read on the forward strand.
ACAAAATGGTCTCTTTCTTCTACATTTTTCAGAAAACAAGCCTCAAACAATGTCTAAAGACTGTTGACATCTAGTGGAAGCCATAGGAACTGCAATCTGGGTCCTAACCATTTAGATACTCTATAGGCATTCAATTGAAAACTACCCACATCAAAAAATCCCACTTCCTCGATGGATTTTCCTCAGGTTTTCGCCTGCCATATCAGTTCTGTTATACTCACAGACATTATTTTAACAGTTTTGGAAACTTTAGAGTGTTTTCTATCCAATACTACCATGCATATGCATATCCTAGCTTCTGGGCCTGAGTAACAGAATGGCACACATACACAATCCATGTCTCAATCATACACAATCCATGCCTGTTACCCAGGCCCAGAAGCTAGGATATGCATATGCATGGTAGTATTGGATAGAAACCACTTTGGGCACGTTTGTCATCCAATTGAGACATGGATTGTGTATGTGTGCCATTCAAAGAGTGAATGGGAAAGACAAAAAATGTAAGTGCCTTTGACCGGGGTATGGTTGTAGGTGCCAGGTGCACCGGTTTCAAGTGTGTCAAGAACTGAAACGCTGCTGGATTTTTCATGGTCAACAGTCAAGAATGATCCACCACCCAAAGGACATCCAGCCAACTTGACACAACTGTTGGACGCATTGGCGTCAACATGGGCCAGCATCTCTGTGCAACGTTTTCGCCACCTTGTAGAGTCCATGCCCCGATGAATTGAGAACGTTCTGAGGGCAAAAGGGGGTGCAGCTCAATATTAGGAAGGTCTATCTAATGTTCTTAGTTTATATTGGTTTTTCAGTTGTAAAACTATGGACCCCATTCAATTAAAGCCAGTTTCCAGGCATATTCAAGAAGGCAAAACAAGAACAACCTCGATTTGTAACATAATATTAAGGTGAATGCCAATATTCTTCCTCGTCAGGACACATCACATCTAATTAAAAATCCCCCCCAAAAAACAAAAATATGAGCAAACTTCAAGTTCAAATACTGCAAAATAATACTCAGTGTTGTATAAAACTTCATACATCCAGAGTGTGATGATGATGTCCTATACTGGGAGTCCTCATTACACCTTTTAACAGAAGCAATTAAAGACCCAGAAGAGATTAAAATCTGAGGAAAATAAATCATTTAAAAATCCCATTAGAACAGACAAAGAAGACCCAATTGTGTGTTTCCTGCTTAAAGGGTCAAAGAGAAGAATTAATAGGTTTCATAGGCAGAAATAAATAGACTGGGGAAAGGTGTCTCAGAAGGGAAATGAGTTTTAATTTAAAAAAAAGAAGCTGACCGCTTTCTGCTTTCACAGTGGTCTAGACATTCATACGGAATATGCGGCCGACATCGCTCCCCTTGTAGGCACCAAACCCTAGTGAAACAATCAGCTCAGAGGCAAAGCATTAAACCAACCGACTAGGCTGCAAATGTGGCTTCCCTGTCCCTAGGTCAGACGATCCAATCGCAAGCCATGAATAACCTCGCTGAAGAAAAAGCAATTATCCTGCAGCACAGACAAAAGGACTAGGCCTCTGACGTCGGAAAGGACAGAGTGGCACAGGCTGGGCAATGTCTCCTGCTATCTGATACAATTTAATGTACTCTCTGTGTATTCATTAATTTTTTTCCCAAATCATGACAGTGTATGCAACTGGGGGGAGAATAAGAAGGTATATTAAGTATATCGGAATTCTCAATGTATTAAGAACACATGTGCAGTGAAGTCCATTGGCACTTATTAAATTGACATAAACACACACACACATATATATACACACATATATATATATATATATATATACAAAGCTTTCTCTCTCTCTCTCTCTCTCTCTTTAGTTCATTCTCTTGGTTGTTGGTGCATTGGGGGGTTCTTGGGGGTGGGGTATGGAATTTATGGAATCTTTTTTGTTGTTGTTGTATTTTTCTTCCTGGGGGGCTGTGGGATGGGTTTTGAATGGTTGAGGGACAGCAATTGGGGAACTGTGGGGGGATCTTGGAGGGTTCGGGTTCACGTTTTTTGGCCTGGTGGTAGATCGGTCAACATGCCCTTGAGCAGGGCATTGACCCTGGATGCTTCTGTGCGTCGCTCTGAATGGGAATCTGTTGGATGACTGGTATGATGTAGTTATTGAGCGGCTTCACTGCAAGTATATTGTATGTTTCGAATATAAAAAAAATAATAAAAAAAAATTGTGTGCAAAGCTGTCATCAAGGCAAAGGGTGACTACTTTGAAGAATCTAAAATATATTTTGAAGAAAACCCCTACAATGAGTAGGTGTGTCCAAACTTTTGATTGGTACTGTATATAATTAGTATAATGGATGTTTTAAATAAAGGACATTAATTATGTCTCTTAATTCAGCCAATATAATAATGGGTTGGATCATGACTACTCAACAAATGCATGCAGGTTTATGAGGGATTATAAAGTTTTAAGGATAAATTAGCCTAGCAAAAGTACATGACCCTATTATGCAACCTGGTCTCAGAGCATTTCATATTATTCTGTACATAAATCCCAAACACTCCATTTAATATGATATGTTTTGTATGGTATGTATTCATTTGTGGATGTCGATCACCCATTTCGTATGACATGTTACGAATTACAATTCGTATTAAACATTACGAACTTACAAAATGTACAATATGTTAATACATTTGCAAAACCCATAATATGTTACGATTTTGCAAAATGTATGATATGTTACACATTCTAGCTAGGTGGCTAACGTTAGCTAGCTCGCAAATGTTAGCTAGCTCGTTAACATTAGCTAGGCTAGGGGTTAGGGTTAAGTTTAGGAGTTGGGTTAAAGGGTTAAGGTTAGGGTTAGGGGAAGGATTAGCTAACATGCTAAGTAGTTGCAATGTATCAAAAGTAGTAATTAGTTGAAAGTTGCTAATTAGAATTGTCCGTGATGAGATTCGAACTTGCAACCTTTGGGTTGCTAGATATTCGCGTTATACGCCCACCCATCCACTCAAACAAACCACCCACATTTTGTTTTTGCCTTAAGTAACCATATACCTTATGTACCCATACCAAACGTTAGATATCATACTAAAGGAGTGTCTTGGATTTACATACAGAATAATTTGAAATGCTCTGAGACCAGGTTGTATTATGAGTGAAACTGCAGAAAACTACACATTTTCAAGAAAGAGGTCTATGACTGTAATGTTGAGATATTTATAATAAAAAAATTCTACAATGTCGATTTTGGGGTTGTAACTTCCTGCACCCCAAGAGAGACAATCATGGTAGCGTGCCTGTTAACCCGTCACTTCTAAAGAGCGATTAGATAATCGTAGAACATAAAGTAGAAAAGAGAAGCCAATTTACACCCCCTCTCGTGTAAAAGCTGTAGCTAGTAAATCTTGCACTTAATTAACAGAACCTAAATGTACTGCTCTTTTCTTTAGTGATCCTGGTAACCAATAGGAGGGCTAAAAACTCATTAATGTATGGGTTTTAATTAGCAACCTTGTAGATGCGACATAAAATATCACGCTTGAAAAGTGCCTATTTAACACATGGGTATGTAACAAACCAAGCAGTGAGGTTGGTTTTGAAAGGTAGTTTTTAGACATTGCTGTCCACCTTACCTTTCCTCAAGACCTCAGGTTTTGATTGAGTGAATATTTGAGCTAGATTAGTAGGCTCTATTAGGGCAGCCCGGTCTCATAGTAAATGTAAATCCGGGACACTCAAATTAGTACGATATCAAATTTTATTTGTCACCAAACCATAGTGCTTACTTACAAGCCTTTAACCAACAATGCAGTTGAAGAAATACAGTTAAGAAAATAATTACTAAATAAACTAAAGTAAAAATATATATATAAAACACAATGAAATAACAATAACGAGGATATACACCAGGAGTGCCGGTACCAAGTCAATGTGCGGGGGTTCAGGTTTGTTGAGGTAATTTGTACATGTACAGTTGAAGTCAGAAGTTTACATACACTTAGGTTGGAGTCATTAAAACTAGTTTTTCAACCACTCCACAAATTTCTTGTTAACAAACTATAGTTTTGGCAAGTCGGTTAGGACATCTACTTTGTGCATGACACAAGTCATTTTTCCAACAATTGTTTACAGACAGATTGTTTCACTTATAATTCACTGTATCACAATTCCAGTGGGTCAGAAGTTTACATACACTAAGTTGACTGTGCCTTTAAACAGCTTGGAAAATTACAGAAAATTATGTCATGGCTTTAGAAGCTTCTGATAGGCTAATTGACATCATTGGAGTCAATTGGAGGTGTACCTGTGGATGTATTTCAAGGCCTACCTTCAAACTCAGTGCCTCTTTGCTTGACATCATGGGACAATCAAAAGAAATCAGCCAAGACCTCATTAAAAAAATGTAGACCTCCACAAGTCTGGTTCATCCTTGGGAGCAATTTCCAAACGCCTGACGGTACCACGTTCATCTGTACAAACAATAGTACGAAAGTATAAACACCATGGGACCACGCAGCCGTCATACCGCTCAGGAAGGAGACGCGTTCTGTCTCCTAGAGATGAAAGTACTTTGGTGCAAAAAGTGCAAATCAATCCCAGAACAACAAAGGACCTTGTGAAGATGCAGGAGTAAACAGGTACAAAAGTATCTATATCCACAGTAAAATGAGTCCTATATCGACATAACCTAAAAGCCCGCTCAGCAAGGAAGAAGCCACTGCTCCAAAACCGCCATAAAAAAGCCAGACTACGGTTTGCAACTGCACATGGGGACAAAGATCGTACTTTTTGGAGAAATGTCCTCTGGTCTGATGAAACAAAAATAGAACTGTTTGGCCATAATGACCATCTTTATGTTTGGAGGAAAAAGGGGGAGGCTTGCAAGGCAAAGAACCCCCTACCCAACCGTGAAGCACGGGGGTGGCAGCATCATGTTGTGGGGGTGCTTTGCTGCAGGAGGGACTGGTGCACTTCACAAAATAGATGGCATCATGATTGAGGACAATTATGTGGATATATTGAAGCAACATCTCAAGACATCAGTCAGGAAGTTAAAGCTTGGTCGCAAATGGGTCTTCCAAATGGACAATGACCCCAAGCATTCTTCCAAAGTTGTGGCAAAATGGCTTAAGGACAACAAAGTCAAGGTATTGGAGTGGTCATCACAAAGCCCTGACCTCAATCCCATAGAAAATCTGTGGGCAGAACTGAAAAAGCATGTGCGAGCAAGGAGGCCTACAAACCTGACTCAGTTACACCAGCTCTGTAAGGATGAATGGGCCAAAATTCACCCAACTTATTGTGGGAAGCTTGTGGAAGGCTACCAGACACGTTTGACCCAAGTTAAACAATTTAAAGGCAATGCTACCAAATACTAATTGAGTGTATGTAGACTTCTGACCCACTGGGAATGTGATGAAAGAAATAAAAGGTGAAATAAATAATTTTCTCTACTATTATTCTGACATTTCACATTCTTAAAATAAAGTGGTGATCCTAACTGACCTAAAACAGGGAATTGTTACTCGGATTAAATGTCAGGAATTGTGAAAAACGGAGTTTAAATGTATTTGGCTAAGGTGTATGTAAACTTCAGACTTAAACTGTAGGTAGGGGTGACTATGCATAGACAATAAAACAGCGAGTATCAGCAGTGTAAAAACAAATGTAAATAGTCTGGGTGGCCATTTGATTAGTTGTTCAGCAGTCTTATGGCTTGAGGGTAGAAGCTGTTACGGAACCTTTTGGACCTAGACTTGGCGCTCCAGTACCGCTTGCCGTGGGGTAACAGAGAGAACAGTCTATGACTTGGATGACTGGAGTCTTTTTTTTGGACCTTCCTCTGACACTGCCTAGTATATAGGTCCTGGATGGCAGGAAGCTTGGCCCCAGTGACGTACTGGGCCGTATGCACTACCCTCTGTAGTGCCTTACGGTCAGAAGCGGAGCAGTTGCCATTCCAGGGAGTGATGCAACCTGTCAGGATGCTCTTAATGTTACAGCTGTAGAACTTTTTGAGGATCTGGGGACCCATGCCAAATCTTTTCAATCTCCTGATGGGGAAAATGTGTTCTCATGCCCTTTTCAAGACTGTCTTGGTGTGTTTGGACCATGATAGTTTGTTGGTGATGTGCACATCAAGGAACTTGAAACTCTCAACCCGCTCCACTACAGCCAAGTCGATGTTAATGGGTGCCTGTTCGGCCCTGCTTTTCCTGATTTCCACGATCAGCTCTTTTGTCTTGTACACATTAAGCGATAGGTTGTTGTCTCTAACTTCCTCCATATAGGCTGTCTCATCGTTGTTGGTGATCAGGCCTACCACTGTTTCGTCAGCAAACTTAATGATGGTGTTGGAGTTTGTGCTTGGCCACGCAGTCGTGGGTGAACAAGGAGTACAGGAGGGGACTGAGCACACACCCCTGAAGGGCCCCAGTGTTGAGGATTCGCGTGGCAGATGTGTTGTTGCCTACCCTTTCCACATGGGGGCGGCCCGTCAGGAAGTCCAGGATCCAGTTGCAGAGGAAGGTGTCTAGTCCCAGGGTCCTTAGCTTGGTGAAGAGCTTTGTGAGTACTATGGTGTTGAACGCTGAGCTGTAGTCAATGAACGGCATTCTCACATAGCTGTTCCTTTTCTCTGGGTGGTAAAGGGCAGTGTGGAGTGTGATTGAGGTTGTGTCATCTGTGGATCTGTTAGGGCGGTATGTGAATTGGAGTGGGTCTAGGGTTTCGGGGATGATGGAGCTGATTTGAGTCATGACCAGCCTTTCAAAGCACTTCATGGCTACCGACGTGAGTGCTAAGGGGCGGTAGTCATTTAGGCAGGTTAATTTCGCTTTCTTGGGCACAGGGACTACGGTGGTTTGCTTGAAACATGTAGGTATTACAGACTCGGTCAGGGAGAGGTTGAAATTGTCAGTGATATGTTTCATTTGGTATGGTATGGTTACATAAGACAGATGGTTACCCAAAGGTTGCAAGTTCAAATCTCATCATGGACAACTTTAGCATTTTAGCTAATTATCAAATGTTCAACTACTTAGCATGTTAGCTAATCCATCCCCTAACCTAAACCTTAACCCTTTTATCTAACCCTTCCCCTGACAATTTTAGCTAACCATAACCATAACCCTGTTACCTAACTCCTAAACTTAACCCTAACCCCTAACCTCAAGCCTAGCTAATGTTACCCAGCCATCTAACGTTAGCCACCTATCCACAATTCGTAACATATCATATGTTTTTCATATTCGTAACATATTGTACATTTTGCAAATTAACAACATATTGTATGTTTAGCAAATTTGTAACATATAATACAAATTGTAATTCGTAACATATCATAAGAAATGGGTGATGGACATCCACCATACCATACAAAACGTAACACATCTTACTAAATGGAGTGTCTTGGATTTACGTACAGAATAAAACGAAATGCTCTGACACCACATTGGTTAAGCACATGTTTACTCCTGAACTTATTTAGTTTGCCATAACAAAGGGGTTGAATACTTATTGACTAAAGATATTTCAGCTTTTAATTTTTTATTAATTTGTAAAAATTTCTAAAAACATAATTCCACTTAGACATTATGGGGTATTGTGTGTAGGCCAGTGACAAAAAAAATCTCAATTCAATCCATTTTAAATTCAGGCTTACGCAACAAAATGTGGAAAAAGTCAAGGGGTATGACTACTTACTGAAGGCACTATAGGTATCAGAAAACGGTATCAGGATTCATTACAGTTCTTAACGAGGTGACAGAAAAAAACAGTGTCCCTATAGTGCTTTCACTTAATTTCAAAAGCTACTCTCCCACCAAAGAAACAGTTACAGGTAGAATGTTAGAGTTAGCATTATGGTTCACCTGTTGGAATGACAGGTGTATAAGTGACATGCACATCCCAAGCTTGCACACCAGTGTTGGGCCAATAAACATTCTGAATAATTGAAGAAAACCTGCACATGGCATATTCTGCTCCCTAGCGCTTGAATGTAAAAAAAAATAAAAATACAGACATGCATTAATCTAAGGCATTCCGTAATCTGCCAGAGGAACGCATCATAACTCATCTGAATGAAAACGTGAAGGCAAATAACCTCAGATGTTTGAGAGTGCCAGCCAGTATGTTTGAGACTTATGTTTATGGCTTGACCCTTAGAGCAACGTGCAATGAAAAACTCCCGCAACTTTGAGAAACGACTCTGGAGTAGTTATGTTGTGGTAGTTGTTTATGGCAACAGATGCCTAGGTCGTATTAATTCATTATGAATCTGCACAGGTCCTTCGCTACAGTTGGAGCTTTAATTAGCTAGCACCTGTTTTCTGTTGGATTCTTGCACCAATAAATACATTTTCAGATAGTTGGCTCCCTTGGAGAGTGAGGCCATTAATCCACAAGGACAGTTACTGCTACTCCCATTACTAGGACAGGCTGTTGAGATAGCAGAAGTGTTGCACAATTCTGGTAATTTCCCCCAAATTCCCAGGTTTTCCAGAAATGCTGTTTGGAGGTTTCCAGGTTTCCTGCTTATTTCCTTCTGTTTCCAGGAATCATCCAACCAGAATTACTGGAATTTTGCAACCAAAGATAACAGCTAGCTTTAAATAATGTATCATATAACCTGTACCTCATACCAGAAACCCTAATCTGATAATTTGCAAACATCCACCACTATGGGCGGCCAATGAATATCAACCTAACTAGGCAACATTACGACTGAGCAAACACCCAAAATGGCATCAAAATATGCCATAGCTACATGCTCTAAATGTTTGGCCTGGTTTGAATGAAAAGTGAAAACAGTTACCGATACTTCTGCATTCTATTATTACTAAATGTATATATTATAAATATATATATATATATATATTAATAATAATTGACACAGTAATCATTTCAAGATCCTTATGTGCCTACTGTATGTATGTGTTACTGGTCAACAACATAGCTCACGGAAAGTCAAACAGCGAGTGATAATGGTGTGGAAGTGTGTAAAACATCCAGAAGGTCAGTAAAAGGTGATAAGAAAAGGGCAGAGAGCATCTAGTTCGAGAAAAAACAGTGCTGGAGAATGAGAAAGGGAGGATGCAGCTGGCAAGATGAGCCATGAAGTTTCCCGGAACAATACCCAGAGAATTCTCCCCAGTTAACTCGCAGGAGGAATTGCACTCTATTACCTTGCCCCAAATACCTGTAGATCAATGTACAGCAAGCATCGATTGTTTGACCAAGAAGGTGATGTGGACAGCATACGATCCAGCAGAGGATGCAGTCAGGCAGAGCTGAGAAGACTGGAAACGGCACAGATGGAGCCGAAAAACCTTAGCTAACCACAGCTGCATGTGAGAGGCTGAAGAGTGTAGACTGTAAGTACTGCTTGGAGAGGTGGAGGCATTTTCTAAAATCCTGTTTAAGTTGACAGGCTAAGCCAGAGGAGCCAGCAGGCAACTCATTTAGTCACTTCAGTGTTAAGAGAGAGTGTTTATGGAGTCAATAGATTATTTAATTTCCAACCGTCATTTTAACAGAAACACTGCAGCGTCTCATTCTTCAGTAATATATTTGCTCTTCCAAAAGTTGAAGAACTCAATTTTCAGCTTTCAGAAAGTAACAAAAGCTTTTTTTTGCAAGCATGCACAATGTCAGTGCCATTCACTTGACCATAAAATAAGGCCATTGGCTTCTCCCTCCAATGCAATCTCCCACTGTATAGCTGCCCCACTACAACAATTAATGCCATATGTTGAGTTGAGGATGCCAAAAATATGAGATATAACTAGACCTTTTTAATTGAAATATCCATCATAACAGTAATAACTGCAAAAAGCCAGCTGTTTTCTTAAAGATGCCAAGCCGGGGAATGTATTCATATGGTTAGGTGCATTTGCTCTCCATAGAAATAGCCATGAGGAGAAGTATGATTTTAGGAAATATTGTATTTTGGAGGAATAAATTAATGAATCTCACTGTTCCAGCTTCTCTAATTTGATTATTCTTTCACTGCATCAGGGATAGCATATGCAAAGGTTTAGCTTAACAGCCTTCTTCAATGTGCATTATTCAATGTCAACAGATCCTAGACATCAAGCACTTACTATACCACCGCCTGAAAAACTATTGAGGACCTCTACTTAGCATTAATCATGTTATCATGATTTATTACATAAAAAAATTTCTTGAAGCTACACCTGACCCGTATTTTAACATTTACTGGTCAAGTGTAGCTTCAATAATTTTTTTTCAACATTTATAGTATTTCAACATTTATATATAAAAATAGATAATAGATAATAGATTATAATATACGTTCTATTCCGTATCTCCCAAAGGGCACCATATTCCCTATTTAGTGCACTACTTTTAGCCAGAGGCCTTTGGGCCCTTGTCAAAGATAAATGAGGAATAGGGTACCATTTGGGACACAAACCATGTCATGAATAACTTCTCTTTGCGGGTGAGGGATGAACAACTAAAACAATTTATCTCAGAAAACTACAGACGTGTTTATATTGCAAAGACACGGCAGGTTTTAATTTACACCGTTATCGCCGAGCTGGTCCCAAAGGACGCAGACCAGTTACTATAGTTCTATTGATGTCTATCTCTTACACAGAGGCTGAGTCAAAAGTAGTGCACTATGGTCAAAAGTACTGCACTATGTAGGGAATAGGGTGCCATTTGGGCCTCAGACTCGCACAGAGGTTTTGTTTGGTGAGAGCTTTTAATGGAGAATAATTACTGTACTATTATTTTACCAGGATCTCTCTGGCAAGCCATAGGGGAAAGGTCTAACCGCTTGACAATAGCATGAAGCTTTCGTGTATTTCTGTTTTATTAACCTCTATCAATGCCCCCTGGTCTAAGATAATTTAATTAACTACTAACACTTGGCTTCATTCACTTTAGATGTTTTAAATTGCTTGAATAAACACATGGATTGTTAGAAGGGGACAGTGTGTCAATTTTCCATATGCTCTAGTTGTTTGAATAGCTCTTGGTTGTTGATTAGAGTTATAGCCACATGCTGCTTTTGAGAAACTGTAAACACATTTTGCTGTTTCTGTCTGAGAATCGGTTTCACCTTGTTTTAACATTGCACTTATAATTTGTTTGCCTAAGTACTTCAGTTAGACTCGGAAAGCGGAATATAATGACCTCTAAGATATACTTGGATGGCAATAATTAAGGTATTACTTCTTTCTGCACACCTCACTTTATTACTGGGAAATAAACGCAGCCTTGTAATGCATCTCGGGGGCAAATTAAAAACTGAGCGGTGCATTCCTTTATTTATCTTGTTGTTGTTGTTTTTTTACCCGCAGCTCTGTGCTTTTGATGCAACGACTCACTCTAAGGCTAGAAGAAAGGGAGAGTTTCCACTCATATTTGGCATTGTTTCAAAGAATATTTTTAAATTTATATTTTATTTTCTATCAGTCATGCAGGTTGTATTTTTCTCTTGACATTGTGCTGTATGTAAGTCTAATTCTAATCTCAAAGTTCGAATATGATTTGTAAAGAGTAGATCTTTGAATACTGATGTTACACATAATCAAGAAGACCATCATTTATTGACCGCTATGGAGAAGCACCTTTCGAACAAGGTTGTGTGAAACGTTCAGACACATCCAACACACGACACACATACTGCATGATGCCTCTCAGTGGTTCTCAAACTTCTCCTCGGGACCCACAGCCACCCCAGAGCTCTTGCCTGATAATCACAAAATGGCAGGCATTTGACACGGATTAGCATGTCAGATACTGTACACTCAGAGATGGCAGCCGTTTAATTGATAAGTTGGGAGATGCTCTGTTGTGATGAATGTGACAAAAATGTTATGTCGACCTCTTACGGCATACATCTCAAAATGCAGATACTGAAAACCAGGGTTATTCAGTGCATTCGGAAAGTATTCGGACCCTTTGACTTTTTCCACATTTTGTTACATTGATTAGGGGACAAAACGATCTACACACAATGCCCCATAATGACAAAGCAAAAATTTGTTTTTAGACATTTTTGGTAATTTATTAAAACTACAATTATCACAAAAACACAAATATACAAAAACTGAAATATCACATTTATATAAGTATTAAGACCCTTTACTCAGTACTTTATTGAAGCACCTTTGGCAGCGATTACAGCCTCAAGACTTGTGTATGACGCTACAAGCTTGGCACACCTGCATTTGTGGAGTTTCTCACATTCTTCTCTTCAGATCCTCTCAAGCTCTGTCAGGTTGGATAGGAAGCGTCACTGCACAGCTATTGGGTTCAAGTCCGGGCTCTGGCTTGGCCACTCAAGGACATTCAGAGACTCCAAGCGGGCTGTCATGTGCCTTTTACTGAGGAGTGGCTTCCTTCTGGCCACTCTACTATAAAGGCCTGATTGGTAGAGTGCTACAGAGATGGTTGTCCTTCTGGAAGGTTCTCCCATCTCCAAAGAGGAACTCTGAAACTCTGTCAAAGTGACTATCGGGTTCTTGGTCTGACCAAGGCCCTTCTCCGCCGATTGCTCAGTTTGGCCGGGCGGCCAGCTCTAGGAAGAGTCTTGGTGTTTCCAAACTTCTTCCATTTAAGAATGATGGAGGCACTGCGTTCTTGGGGACCTTCAATGCTGCAGAAATGTTTTGGTGCCCTTCCCTAGATCTGTGCCTAGACACAATCCTGTCTCGGGGCACTACGGACAATTCCCTCGACCTCATGGCATGGTTTTTGTTCTGACATGCACTGTCAAATCAAATCAAATTGTATTTGTCACATGCGCTGAATACAACAGGTATAAACATTACAGTGAAATGCTTACATACAAGCCCTTAACCAACAATTCAGTTTTAAGAAAAATTAAGTAAAAAATTGATAAGTAAAAAATAGAAAATAAAAGTAAAAAATTATTAAACAGCAGCAGTAAAATAACAATAACAAGGCTATATACAGGGGGTACCGGTGGAGAGTCAATGTGCGGGGCACTGGTTAGTTGAGGTAATTGAGGTAATATGTACATGTAGGTAGAGTTAAAGTGACTATGCATAGATAATAAACAGGGAGTAGCAGCAGCATAAAAGAGGGGGGGGGTAATGCAAATAGTCTGGGTAGCCCTTTAAGTAGCTGTTCCCATGAGTCTTATGGCTTGGGGGTAGAAGCTGTTAAGAAGCCTTTTAGACCAGTTTAATCCTGCCAACTGTGGGGCCTTATGTAGACAGGTGTGTGCATTTTCAAATCATGTCCAATCAATTGAATTTACCACAGGTGGACTCCAATCAACTTGATTGGAGTCCACCTGTTTAGATTCTAAAGGATGATCAATGGAAACAGAATGCACCTGCGCTCAATGTCGGGTCTCATAGAAAAGGGTCTGAATACTTATATATATAAGGTATTTCTGTTTATGATTTGTAATAAATTTGCAAAAAATAAATAAAATGTGTTTTGCTTTGTCTTTATGGGGTATTGTGTGTAGATTTAGGACTTTAAAAAAAATCTATTTTAGAATAAGGCTGTAACGTAACAAAATGTGGAAAAAGTCAAAGGGTCTGAATACTTTCCGAATGCACTGTATATCCTGTCTGAGATGAGGTTGAGGGATCGTGTGACGTGCCAGAATGTGTTTTGCATTTGCTAGAAGGTTTAACCGTTTTGACTGACTAGTGGTGAGGATGGAGTCGGAGTATGGCCTCTGGGTCTGACTATCAATCACAATATGTTGTCACTCACATGAAAATGTAAAGGGAAGACTAAATTCAGGGCAAAGGCATGATTTGGCCCACAGAGATCTTTCACAATAAACTACTGCTGATACATTTTACTTGACAACATCACCTTTTATTCCACATTGGCTTCATTCCTTCTACCTGTACTTTTCTACTCAGTCACTTGAACATTTATGACATGGGAGATATAATATTCATGGTCTCTTTGTAAGTGACCTTCACCTAGGCTTATGTCTGTTTGAACAGAAAGCAGACCACTCTTTAAAGCAAGCAAGCTTATTTTCTTTGGTTCTAGAACGAGAGAGCAATAGGTTTCATCTACCATTTTATGAAGCGCTGCAGGATCTTCTTATAAAATTAATATATCCAACTCCAATCTGCTCATAAAATGGCCAGTGATTTATTGAAATTGCAAACACTCTTAAAATCTCTATTCCATACAATTACCAGTAAAGGTAAGGAAATGAAAGCACACTGCACCAAAAGTTTGATAATCTAAAGTTTCAACACAAGTATACAACTTTCCAAGTCCCTATTTATTCAAATAAAAAATATAAAACTGATACGCCTATACAGTGCTTCATGACTCATTTTCCACTTCACACCTCATTTCTTAAATGTTAAACTTAGCAAATCCTGTATTTTATCTTTCCTGTCAGTAAAGGTTGTTCAAATCATTTTGCATTTAGTTAGCCTTAACGATTATTGTACAGTGCATTTCCAGGATAAGACCTAATTCTCAGGTCATGAGCAGCTCAGATGTAATTTTAACATAACACATATAGTCATGGAGACATAAAGCCATGGAGAATTTATATTACCCATCAAGCGACAGACACACACACACACACACACACACACACACACACACACACACACACACACACACACACACACACACACACACACACATTGGCTCACTGCTGTTCATATACAGTAATTGGGCAGAAATTGCTGAACTCCATTGTTGAAGCGGGAAATGTACAATCAAATATTCATGATCTCACATTTCTCAAACAAATCCATACCACAGTGGGGCCTCACTTAACTGTTTGTGTGTGCTTGCGTGTGAACCTGCCTGCATGCCTGCCTCTGTGTGTGAGGAGAGAGAGAGAGACTAGCACAAGAAAAGACATTGACAAATGCATGCAGACTAACACCAAGGCTATTATTTGCATATCTGTGATTTCCCTCTGTCCTGCCATGCCTTTAGCATCAAATAGAGCTATAGGATCTTAATTTGAGCCAGTTTCCTACATTAGGAAAATAATCCTGCATTTACAGGAAATGTGAATTATTATGTGGATTATAAATAATGGAATTTTCTTTAGGGGTTGATACATTTTTCATTAGGGCAAATCAAGTCTGAAATTTCAAAGTGGAAATGACAAACTTTAGAAGCCTTTTTAAAACTCAAATACACTACACGTTTGCATTTCCGGCTTTGCAGGAAAATTCTCAGAAACAAAAGAGTGATCAAATTAAGATCCTAGATTTGTAAGCCTCCATGATCAAGTTTGATATCTGTAGCTGCCATTTTTACCTGTTTTACCTCAGTCCTGTTTCTTTGTTGAATGTACATTATTTATCTCTGTTGGAGATACACAAATCCCAAATGTGCATAGGGTAAAGATAGAACAAAACTTGAGCTTGATTCTGAATACATTTGATAGTACAGTACTGTATATGGTACGTGCCTGTGTGATGGGGAATTAATATTACTAATTAATGTTGTACCGTGTTGTAGTGATCTACCAACCCTTTTGTAGGGTAAATGAATGATTAGCAGTGAGCTGGTAGGATAAAGATAATGATTAAGGTTACTGTTGTATGTGCATTGTAATTACTACAATACAATAGTTAAACTGTACTTCCTAGACTTATTAAATAGTAATAACTTGAGACCAAAGGATTTACAGTCTACCATTAAGAAAACAGAGGGATATGCCTCAACAAACAATTTAGCAAGCTAGCATGTACATTGGGTTATGTAAACAAACATTCAGCACATTTATTATTCTCTGGTGTATCGGCTAATGTGTGTTTTGGGACAGGTTGAAAATGGCCTTTCAAACATATGCCTGGAGTCTGGAGATGAGCATGAAACAAAAACTACTGTCAATCAATACACGTGCATTAGTCCGGGTATTGACTCAGGAAAGTAAAATAAGAAGGCCAAGTTTTTTATATTGTAGAGCTCTAGAAAAATCTGATTTTTTGCAATCTGCACAGATCTTTAAAACCTCCTTCTATCCATTATGCAGAGACATGGGCATAAATTAGATGACAACTCATCAAAATGTAAATGTAACAAGGACTGTCTCAAATGGCTCGCTATTCCCTATATAGTGCACAACTTTTGACCAGAACATTATGAGCCCTGATCAAAAGTAGTGCACTATATAGGGAATATTGTGCCGTTTGGGACGTACACAAAGTTACTCTAATGTGAAGAAGCCAAAGCTCTGGTATAGAAGACCACCATCATTGTAAGGCTATGGCACAGGTTTCCTTTTTCATTTTGAATGACTTTTGCACCTTTTTCTTTGTGTAAAGATTCTCTCAACCAGCGTCATGAGGTAGGCTGTCATTATAAATGAGAATTTGTTCTTTACTGACTTGCCTAGTTAAATAAAGGTTCAATAAAAAAAAATCTAATGAAAATAAAGCATTTGAAAACTCCTGGTAAATCCAACAAAATGTGTGCTTGATCAAAAGTTGTATGGAGAAAGGAAAGAGTGCAAAGAAATATAACATGCAGTCAAGTTATTGTGATAGTGGGTATGATACAATATTGATATACAGTAGATGGTATGAAAAACTTATGAGCTCCACTTCAATACAACATCAACTGCAGTGGAGGGCAATCTACAGTAGTGATATGCAACCAAATTATGGTCTGTACAAAAAAGGAAAGAAACATACAATACCAGTCAAAAGTTTGAATACACCTACTCATTCAAGGGTTTTACTTTATTTTATTTAACTGTTTTATACATTGCAGGATAATAGTGAAGACATCAAAACTATGAAATAACACATATGGAATCATGTAATAACCAAAAAAGTAGCCACCCTTTGCCTTGATGACAGCTTTGCACACTCTTGGCATTCTCTCAACCAGCTTCACCTGGAATGCTTGAAGGAGTTCCCACATATGCTGAGCACATGTTGGCTGCTTTTCCTTCACTCTGTGGTCCAACTCATCCCAAACCATCTCAATTGGGTTGAGATCGGGTGATTGTGGAGGCCTGGTCATCTGATGCAGCACTCCATCACTCTCCTTCTTGGTCAAATAGCTCTTACACAGCCTGGAGGTGTGTTGGGTCATTGTCCTGTTGAAAAACAAATTATAGTCCCACTAAGCGCAAACCAGATGGGATGGCATATCGCTACAGAATGCTGTGGTAGCCATGCTGGTTAAGTGTGCCTTGAATTCTAAATAAATCACTGACAAAGCATCCCCACACTGGGTGAGAGAATGCCAAGAGTGTGCAAAGCTGTCATCGAGGCAAAGGGTGGCAAATGTTTTGGTTACTACATTATTTCATATGTATTATTTCATAGTTTGATGTCTTCACTATTATTCTACAATGTAGAAAATAGTAAAAATTAAGAAAAACCCTTGAATGAGTAGGCGTGTCCAAACCTTTGACTGGTGCTTTAAATGTTCCATTCCTCCTTTTAATCAAGGTACATTTTGTGACAAGTGTACACAAGTCCCCCCACAAGTCTATTGCAACAGAACAGAATGAAGCAAGCTGTTCTGCCCCATGAAGTTTAGAGGCACATTACCTAGACACTGAGATACAGGGAAACAGCTGTTGCAGCAATCCCTAGTAGAGCTGCAGAGCAGGAGCAGACTTCTTCAGAAAGTGCCCATGTGGCCCCTGTGACATCATGCAAATCCAAATAGATGCCCACGACTTTATAGGGGAAAATGAATGTGAATTCACTACATTTGGAGGAGACTGATGGAAAGGACCACGTGGCACCATATGCTAGTCGAGTACCAAGCCAAATATATGAATCAGAAATGTTAACACAGTAATACTTGCTAGGTGTACAAAGCACTTTAGATAGACATCGTTAACTTCTTATAGATTTTTAAAAAAACTATTTTTTTATTTTATTTTTATTAACATATTAATCTGACTGAAATGGGGTTTTCCACCAGAACGGTCACTATCAACTAAATGTATCAACGCCATCATTTAATTCTTCAGGTTTCATCAAACTACTCTATGCTCTTATTTTTTTATCTGGGGAACACAATGTACAATCCTGCAGTTCTAAAGTTGACAAATCATCTTCCCACTGGGCACACACTGGTTGAATGAACTTTGTTCCATGCCATTTCAACGAAATGATGTTGAACCAACGTGGAATAGACATTGAACTGATGTCTGTGCCCAGTGGGTACACCTTTTTTTTTAAATCAGTCCACAACTTAATATTACAGTGTATCCAAATGGCATTTTGTCAAACTCCGCAAAATTCCCAGCAACACATAATCAACAATACAATCCTTGGTTGTATAACCTCACTGACGAAAACAACCCTAAAGTATACTGGGTGTGTATATCATTTAGGGCTGACCCCAATTAGTTGACTGGTCGGTTGTTTGGTCGTTAGGCTGTTGGTCGACAGAGATTATTTTAGTCGAGGAGTAACAAATTATATATATATATACTGCTCCAAAAAATAAAGGGAACACTTAAACAACACATCCTAGATCTGAATGAATGAAATAATCTTATTAAATACTTTTTTCTTTACATAGTTGAATGTGCTGACAACAAAATCACACAAAAATAATCAATGGAAATCCAATTTATCAACCCATGGAGGTCTGGATTTGGAGTCACACTCAAAATTAAAGTGGAAAACCACACTACAGGCTGATCCAACTTTGATGTAATGTCCTTAAAACAAGTCAAAATGAGGCTCAGTAGTGTGTGTGGCCTCCACGTGCCTGTATGACCTCACCACAACGCCTGGGCATGGTCCTGATGAGGTGGCGGATGGTCTCCTGAGGGATCTCCTCCCAGACCTGGACTAAAGCATCCGCCAACTCCTGGACAGTCTGTGGTGCAACGTGGCGTTGGTGGATGGAGCGAGACATGATGTCCCAGATGTGCTCAATTGGATTCAGGTCTGGGGAACGGGCGGGCCAGTCCATAGCCTCAATGCCTTCCTCTTGCAGGAACTGCTGACACACTCCAACCACATGAGGTCTAGCATTGTCTTGCATTAGGAGGAACCCAGGGCCAACCGCACCAGCATATGGTCTCACAAGGGGTCTGAGGATCTCATCTCGGTACCTAATGGCAGTCAGGCTACCTCTGGCGAGCACATGGAGGGCTGTGCGGCCCCCCAAAGAAATGCTACCCCACACCATGACTGACCCACCGCCAAACCGGTCATGCTGGAGGATGTTGCAGGCAGCAGAACGTTCTCCACGGCGTCTCCAGACTCTGTCACGTCTGTCACGTGCTCAGTGTGAACCTGCTTTCATCTGTGAAGAGCACAGGGCGCCAGTGGCGAATTTGCCAATCTTGGTGTTCTCTGGCAAATGCCAAACGTCCTGCACGGTGTTGGGCTGTAAGCACAACCCCCACCTGTGGACGTCGGGCCCTCATACCACCCTCATGGAGTCTATTTCTGACCGTTTGAGCAGACACATGCACATTTGTGGTCTGCTGGAGGTCATTTTGCAGGGCTCTGGCAGTGCTCCTCCTGCTCCTCCTTGCACAAAGGCGGAGGTAGCGGTCCTGCTGCTGGGTTGTTGCCCTCCTACGGCCTCCTCCACATCTCCTGATGTGCTGGCCTGTCTCCTGGTAGCACCTCCATGCTCTGGACACTACGCTGACAGACACAGCAAACCTTCTTGCCACAGCTCGCATTGATGTGCCATCCTGGATGAGCTGCACTACCTGAGCCACTTGTGTGGGTTGTAGACTCCATCTCATGCTACAACTAGAGTGAAAGCACCGCCAGCATTCAAAAGTGACTAAAACATCAGCCAGGAAGCATAGGAACTGAGAAGTGGTCTGTGGTCACCACCTGCAGAACCACTCCTTTATTGGGGGTGTCTTGCTTATTGCCTATAAATTCCACCTGTTGTCTATTCCATTTGCACAACAGCATGTGACATTTATTGTCAATCAGTGTTGCTTCCTAAGTGGACAGTTTGATTTCACAGAAGTGTGATTGACTTAGAGTTACATTGTGTTGTTTAAGTGATCCCTTTATTTTTTGAGCAGTATATATATATATATATATAACCGTCTAACCGTCTTCTGGTAGATGGAAAGGCTTTCCCAACAACCTTCTCAGTTAAACATTAACTGGCTACAAAGTAGTCTATGCCTAACTGGGAGAATGATATGAAGATTATTTGCATCAATCAAGTGGCCATTTGTTTTGCAATCTCAATCTCATTTACTACAGAAACACTACTAACCAAACAACAGTGCTAACCAAAGAACAGTGCTAGGTGCCTGCACACTTGAGTTAAAGGCTAACTACACTTAACATTCTAAACTTCTTAGATTTTTCCCAGACCTCAAAAGTGGGCTCTTGATGTGGTTTAATGGTATTGTTATGGACTTAGAACATCCAATTTTGTTGTTTTTCTATTAACAAAGTGTGATATTGAGAGTGAAAACCTGAAAATAATTGAAAACCTGTGAATTTCTGACAGATTAATGTATCTGTTTAATAGGCCTACTATTAGCCAGCGTGCACAGTACAGCTTGGGCTGGCCTGGCTGTGAAAGACCAATATGGGATTTATCATTTTAGATTATTCAGAGTGTATGTCACTGTTTTTCATTGAATCTTTCACACAGGGCGCCTTTCAGGAAATGATTGGCAAAATTTGAGTATACCCACTTCTCCAGGCACCACTACACCACTTGGGAGGTGTGATGTTTACAGAAGACAATCTGGGGGAGGAGTGATGTTTACAGAAGACAATCTGTTTGGTGAGTACTTCAGAATCAATTTCAAGCAAAAAGGGTCAAAGCAGCGACGCCCTGTGATTCAACAATGTAGGATAGCACACTGCTCTGCTCTAAATGGGGAAGCTAGATGCTGCATGCAATTACCCAGTGTAAAGCACTCATGACTCCCTCCTAATTATAAACCCCAATGAACAATCACAGCCTTTGCAATTAATTGTGCAACTCTTCAGCTAAAAACTGTTGAGAGCTGCAGCTCATAGTTAGAATGGCAAGTCCTTCTCTGTCTAATTCACCACTGTTCATTATATGCTGCTGGATTTGAAATTCAGTGGATGCTCCTCAGAGGAGGAAAGGGAGGACCATCCTCTTCAGTGAAATTCATAAAATAGTAAAACATTTAAAATGTTATCCTTCTTATATAAAACTACACTAAATATTTTACTGTCACCAAATAATTGATTAAAACCCACTGTTTTGCAATGAAGATCTACAGTAGCCTCAACAGTACTCTGTAGGGTAGCACCATGGTGTAGCCAGAGGACAGCTAGCTTCCATCCTCCTCTGGGTACATTGACTTCAATACAAAACTTAGGAGGCTCATGGTTCTCACCCACTTTCATAGACTCACACAGTAATTATGACTACTTCCGGAGGACATCCTCCAACCTAGCAGGGCTCTTGCAGCATAAACTGACATGTTGTCCACCCCATTAGTTTTTTTTCAGAGAATGAATTTAGTACTGAAAGCACAGGCTACGGCTAGCTAGCACTGCTGTGCATAAAATGTGGTGAGTAGTAGACACAAAGAGAAAAAGACAATAATTGCACAGTTTTGAACAAATACATGTCCACCTAAATGAAGGAAAAGCACAGTAATTATGAAACAGTAATTATGACAACTTCTGGAGGACGTCCTCCAACCTATCAGAGCTCTTGCAGCATGAACTGACATGTTGTCCACCCAATCAAAGGATCAGAGAATGAATCTAGCACTGAAAGCATAAGCTACAGCTAGCTAGCACTGTAGTGCAGGTATTCCCAAACTGGCGTACGCCAAATAAAAATCTGATTCAAATTTTTAAATATTATATATTATATATATATTTATTCACATTTTCAAACAGTCCATTTAGATTTTCCAACGGGGCTATACATTTGGGTGAGGATTTTTTCTCGCCTGAGTAGCCTTGTTTCACTGCCAAAAATAAAAAATAAACCATATAGTGTTCAGCAAAGTAACAACAGAATGTCAAATACAGGTAGCCTAGTCAAATAATTAACATCCAATCACATTAACTGTTACTCTCTCACGGGAATTCCACCAATGAAAATTGATTAATGGTTAAAAAGTAAGGCCCGCGTCCATAGAGACACATACCAGCTCTACTGGTAGTACTGCTACTGTTCTGCTTCCACGAGCACATCCAATGCTAGCATCAGTAATTCTACATTTGTTGTTAGCCCAGCTAGCATAGACACTGACAGTTGTGAATCTGATGAAGCCAAAGAGCTACTGCCCCTTTACCCGGGAAAGCACCGAACAACAGACAGGGACGTTCAGCCATCGAAGAGGCACAAATATGATGAGAACTACATTGATTTGGGTTTCACTTATATTGGGAGTAGTGCCTTTCCTCAGCCACAGTGTGTTATATGTGCAAAAGTACTATCTCACAACTCAATGAAACCTTCACTCTTGCACAAAACATGCCAATTTGAAAAATAAGCCACAGGAGTTTTTTGAGCGAGAATTAAGACGACTTTCAAGTAGTAAGACATGTATAAAAGCAACAGATACTATTAATAAGACAGGCTAGAAGCGTC
This sequence comes from Salmo trutta, assembly GCF_901001165.1. Lineage (NCBI taxonomy): Eukaryota > Metazoa > Chordata > Actinopteri > Salmoniformes > Salmonidae > Salmo > Salmo trutta. The sequence goes on from NC_042965.1 coordinate 30,726,257, forward strand.
TTATATGTGAGCTACCGAGTGGCTAGGATAGGCAAGACCCATACTATTGTGGAGGACTTAATTATTTTTGCTGCCATGGATATGGCTGGGACAATGCTTGGGGGAAAGGCCAAAAAAACTATACAGACTGTCACGTCCTGACCAGTATAAGGGTTATTTGTTATTGTAGTTTGGTCAGGACGTGGCAGAGGGTATTTTGTTTATGTGGTTCGGGGTGGTGATTTATTTAGTAGGGTGTTTGATTTATTATTTCCGGGTTTTGGTCTATGTTCTATGTTTTGTATTTCTATGTTCTTTCTGGTTTGTGGTATTTCTATGTGTAGGTTAACGGAGGGTTGGACTCTCAATTGGAGGCAGGTGCTTTCTCGTTGCCTCTGATTGAGAGTCCTATATATGGGTCATTGTTTGGTGTAGTGTTGTGGGAGATTGTTTCTTGTTTTGCCTGTATGAGCATGACAACACTGTTTTGTTGTTTGTGAGTTCTTCGTTTTGTTATTTTGGTGTTCTCTTTATTTAAAAATAAATACAAGATGAGCATCCACATTCCTGCTGCGTTTTGGTCCTCTATTCCCGACGACAGCCGTTACACAGACAATGTCTTCTTCAAACAACACCATTTCACAACGCATCAGTGACATGGCAGGAGAAGTTTTGAAACAATTACTGCTTTGCATACAAGCCAGTAAATTCTATGCATTACAGCTGGATGAGTCAACAGACTTGGCGGTCCTGGCACAGCTCCAGGTATATGTCCGTTACGTTTATGGGGGGTCAATTAAGGAAGACATCCTTTTCTGCAAACCACTGGAAACCAAGACAACAGGAGATTTTTAAAGTACTGGACAGCTTTGTGACATCAAATGGACTTTGATGGTCAGGATGTGTTGGTATCTGTACTGATGGTGCAAAAGCCATGACAGGGAGACATAGTGAAGTGGTAACGCGTGTGCAAGCAGTTGCTCCTGACGGTACTTGGGTACACTGCAGCATCCACCGAGAGGCTCTTGCTGGCAAGGGAATGCCTGACAGCTTGAAAGACGTTTTGGATACTACAGTGAAAATGGTTAACTTTGTTAAAGCAAGGCACCTGAACTCTCGTGTATTTTCAGCATTATGCAATGATATGGGCAAAAAACAACAAAAGAAAAACACCAAAAGAAAGATGCCCAGGGTCCCTGCTCATCTGCGTGAACGTGCCTGAGGCATGCTGGAAGGAGGCATGAGGACTGCAGATGTGACCAGGGCAATAAATTGCAATGTCCATACTGTGAGACGCCTAAGACAGCGCTACAGGGAGACAGGACGGACAGCTGATCATCCTTGCAGTGGCAGACCACGTGTAACACCTGCACAGGATCAGCACATCCGAACATCACACCTGCGGGACAGGTACAGGATGGCAACAACAACTGCCCGAGTTACACCAGGAATGCACAATCCCTCCATCAGTGCTCAGACTGTCCGCAATAGGCTGAGAGAGGCTGGACTGAGGGCTTGTAGGCCTGTTATAAGACAGGTCCTCACCAGACATCACCGGCAACAACGTCGCCTATGGGCACAAACCCACTGTCGCTGGACCAGGCAGGACTGGCAAAAAGTGCTCTTCACTGACGAGTCCCGGTTTTGTCTCACCAGGGGTGATGGTCGGATTTGCGTTTATCATCTAAGGAATGAGCGTTACACCAAGGCCTGCACTCTGGAGCGGGATCGATTTGGAGGTGGAGGGTCCGTCATGGTCTGGGGCGGTGTGTCACAGCATCATTGGACTAAACTTGTTGTCATTGCAGGTAATCTCAACGCTGTGCCTTACAGGGACGATATCCTCCTCCCTCATGTGGTACCCTTCCTGCAGGCTCATCCTGACATGACCATCCAGCATGACAATGCCACCAGCCATACTGCTCATTCTGTGCGTGATTTTGTGCGTGTTCTGCAATGGCCAGTGAAGAGCCCGGATATCAATCCCATTGAGCACATCTGGAAGCTGTTGGATCGGAGGATGAGGGCTAGGGCCATTCCCCCCAGAAATGTCCCGGAACTTGCAGGTGCCTTGGTGGAAGAGTGGGGTAACATCTCACAGCAAAAACTGGCAAATCTGGTGCAGTCCATGAGGAGGAGATTCACTGCAGTACTTAATGCAGCTGGTGGCCACACCAGATACTGCCAGTTACTTTTAATTTTGACCCCCCTTTGTTCAGGGGCACATTAGTCCATTTATGTTAGTCACATGTCTGTGGAACTTGTTCAGTTTATGTCTCAGTTGTTGAATCTTGTTATGTTCATACAAATATTTACACATGTTAAGTTTGCTGAAAAGAAACGCAGTTGACAGTAAGAGGACTGAAAATTGATGTGCGGGACAAAATTGAGGCTATGATTAAGAAGCTGGAGCTCGTCTCTGTCTGCATTAACAAGGATAACACACAGGACTTTCCATCATTGTATGATTTTTTGTGTGCAAATTAACTCAAGCTTACGGACAATGTCAACTGTGATATAGCGAAGCACCTGAGTGAGTTGGGTGCGCAATTACGCAGGTACTTTCCTGAAACAGATGACACAAACAACTGGATTCGTTATCCTTTCATGCCCTGCCTCCAGTCCACTTACTGATATTTGAACAAGAGAGCCTCATCGAAATTGCAACAAGTGGTTCTGAGAAAATGTAATTTAATCAGAAGCCATTGCCAGATTTCTGGATTGGGCTGTGCTTAGAGTATCCTGCCTTGGCAATTCGTGCTGTTAAGACACTGATGCCCTTTGCAACCACGTACCTATGTGAGAGTGGATTCTCGGCCCTCACTAGCATGAAAACTAAATACAGGCGCAGACTGTGTGTGGAAAATGATTTAAGACGGAGACTCTCTCCAATACAACCCAACATTGCGGAGTTATGTGCATCCTTTCAAGCGCACCCTTCTCATTAACCTGTGTTGAGTTATTCACAATTATCGATGAACAAATAAGGTTTTATTTGTAATGGCTAAATAAAGAGCACAATTATTGATTTTTATTATATACTGCTCAAAAAAATAAAGGGAACACTTAAACAACACAATGTAACTCCAAGTCAATCACACTTCTGTGAAATCAAACTGTCAACTTAGGAAGCAACACTGATTGACAATAAATTGCACATGCTGTTGTGCAAATGGAATAGACAACAGGTGGAAATTATAAGCAATTAGCAAGACACCCCCAATAAAGGAGTGGTTCTGTAGGTGGTAACCACAGACCACGTCTCAGTTCCTATGCTTCCTGGCTGATGTTTTGGTCACTTTTGAATGCTGGCGGTGCTTTCACTCTAGTTGTAGCATGAGACAGAGTCTACAACCCACACAAGTGGCTCAGGTAGTGCAGCTCATCCAGGATGGCACATCAATGCGAGCTGTGGCAAGAAGGTTTGCTGTGTCTGTCAGCGTAGTGTCCAGAGCATGGAGGTGCTACCAGGAGACAGGCCAGCACATCAGGAGATGTGGAGGAGGCCGTAGGAGGGCAACAACCCAGCAGCAGGACCGCTACCTCCGCCTTTGTGCAAGGAGGAGCAGGAGGAGCACTGCCAGAGCCCTGCAAAATGACCTCCAGCAGACCACAAATGTGCATGTGTCTGCTCAAACGGTCAGAAATAGACTCCATGAGGGTGGTATGAGGGCCCGACGTCCACAGGTGGGGGTTGTGCTTACAGCCCAACACCGTGCAGGACGTTTGGCATTTGCCAGAGAACACCAAGATTGGCAAATTCGCCACTGGCGCCCTGTGCTCTTCACAGATGAAAGCAGGTTCACACTGAGCACGTGACAGACGTGACAGAGTCTGGAGACGCCGTGGAGAACGTTCTGCTGCCTGCAACATCCTCCAGCATGACCGGTTTGGCGGTGGGTCAGTCATGGTGTGGGGTAGCATTTCTTTGGGGGGCCGCACAGCCCTCCATGTGCTCGCCAGAGGTAGCCTGACTGCCATTAGGTACCGAGATGAGATCCTCAGACCCCTTGTGAGACCATATGCTGGTGCGGTTGGCCCTGGGTTCCTCCTAATGCAAGACAATGCTAGACCTCATGTGGCTGGAGTGTGTCAGCAGTTCCTGCAAGAGGAAGGCATTGATGCTATGGACTGGCCCGCCCGTTCCCCAGACCTGAATCCAATTGAGCACATCTGGGACATCATGTCTCGCTCCATCCACCAACGCCACGTTGCACCACAGACTGTCCAGGAGTTGGCGGATGCTTTAGTCCAGGTCTGGGAGGAGATCCCTCAGGAGACCATCCGCCACCTCATCAGGAGCATGCCCAGGCGTTGTAGGGAGGTCATACAGGCACGTGGAGGCCACACACACTACTGAGCCTCATTTTGACTTGTTTTAAGGACATTACATCAAAGTTGGATCAGCCTGTAGTGTGGTTTTCCACTTTAATTTTGAGTGTGACTCCAAATCCAGACCTCCATGGGTTGATAAATTGGATTTCCATTGATTATTTTTGTGTGATTTTGTGTGATTTTGTTGTCAGCACATTCAACTATGTAAAGAAAAAAGTATTTAATAAGATTATTTAATTCATTCAGATCTAGGATGTGTTATTTTAGTGTTCCCTTTATTTTTTTGAGCAGTGTATTATAATTTGTGCCCTGGTCCTATAAGAGCTCTTTGTCACTTCCCATGAGCTGGGTTGTGACAAAAACTCACACTCATTCTTATGTTTAAATAATGTATCGTATAATGTGTGTGGCAGGTGTCGTGACGTTGTATTAGTTAATGTGACGACTGTTGCTCATCGAATGATTAACGGTTTATAATTGCGTGATTAAATGAATTAAGCAATGAATCGTGGACGTGGACTTCATCGTATTTAGTTTTGGCTAAACCGAGTTGTTCTTTTAGAAAACGGACTTGGTCAAGAGTTTGTTCGCGTTCTTTGTTATAAGTGTTAGACAGATCTTCCAATTTATCTGTTCTCACACACAGTTCCTCAGCTAGCAGTAGCTTATCTTTTTCGGCTTTCGATGCCAGCTCCCTGGTTCTCTCCACCTGTACCTTGAACTCCCCAGCTTCCTGCTCGTGCCTCTGCTGGGCACTGAGGTACTGGTGCACTGTCCATCTCTGCTGGTGGGCATAGTTGAGGGCTAAACTGGAGAGAACCTTCACAAGGCCTCCGCCTGATGGTCTATTTTGAAGAGCGTCTGTCGCAATGTCTGCATTTTTCTCGCTTATGGCATTAAAATCTAACATTTTCAGCTCCTCGGCATAGTTAGGATTTGCATCGCTGCTGAGGTCCGCGATCAATCTTTCTGTGGGTGAAGGTCCACTGATTAGAGGGGAAATGGGTGGAAACCCATCTGATGGATTGCTCATTATTATGATTGTCAGTTATTTCAATTTACGTAATGTTTGGGTTTTTTAGTTGGAGGCTGCAAACACGATTTAACTCAGTTTGTAAACGTCAATGAATCATCAAGACTGGGTCAGTAATGTGAGTTGGTTATTACTGAACTTGCCAAAAGAGGTTTAATTGATTAAATCGATTTTAATGATAAATCTAACCTGTATCGGCTATTTGGGAATTTTAATTTTAATTCACCTGAAAGAGTTGCTATCTCTAAGTTAACGTTGAAAAGTTTAACTATGTCTCATGGGTTAGTACACATTAGTTTGCGTATTATTCCAATAACCAACCTGGACGGTAGTGTAGCAATTTAATGTATATTAAATTGAACGAGACAATGATATCCACTCAGTTGAGACTGGTTAGATATCGTACAGCATAACCTGAATTATTTAAAAATAATTACTGGTGATTCTTCACCACCGGAGGTCACTGTTAACACAAGCTAAAATCGACAGGGTACCAGTGAAAATAGAATTTTACAAAACTGTTAAAAAGTCTACCTAAACACCATTAAGCTGGTAAAACAGCTTTAATCTATTAATCAATTTGAATGATTAGTCAACCCCGTATAGGCTAAAGGAATTAGCTTTAATTAACCTGAAGTAATTGCTATATCTAAGTTAACATTGAAAAGTTTAACTATGTCTCATTGGTTAGAACACATTAGTTTGCGTATTATTCCAATAACCAACCTGGACGGTAGTGTAGCAATTTAATGTATATTAAATTGAACGAGACAATGATATCCAATCAGTTGAGACTGGTTAGATATCGTACAGCATAACCTGAATTATTAAAAATTAATTACTGGTGATTCTTCACCACCGGAGGTCACTGTTAACACAAGCTAAAATCGACAGGGTACCAGTGAAAATAGAATTTTACAAAACTGTTAAAAAGTCTACCTAAACACCATTAAGCTGGTAAAACAGCTTTAATCTATTAATCAATTTGAATGATTAGTCAACCCTGTATAGGCTAAAGGAATTAGCTTTAATTAACCTGAAATAGTTGCTATATCTAAGTTAACGTGGAACAGTTTAACAATGTCTCATTGGTTATGGCACATTCGTGTGTGTATTATTCCCCTAACCAACCTGGAGAGGTAGTGTATCAATTTAATGTATGTATAAAATTGAACAAGACAATGATATCTAATCAGTTAAGACTGGTTTGATATCCTACAGCGTAACCTGACTTATTTCACGAAAAATGACTGGCGATTCTTCGCCAGAGGTTACGGATAGCCCAAGCTGAGGTCACACAGGATTCCCGTCTAACGCGGGAATTCACTATGAACAAAGAGGAAAACAAAAATGGCGGCTCCCAATTGTTAGCTTAGCATCTGGAGCAAGGCTCAGCTTTCCTTGCGCGGGTTTCCCCCTCGCCGCACAAGGGATGTTCCCTCCAACAAGGGAACGGGTTTACTTGGTGACGTCTCACGTTCAACCCTTAAAACCTGTTGGACTTACCCTAGGATAGGGGGCGCCACAGCGCATTTTGGAAAAAAATCGTTCCCATTTTCAACGGCCTACTAATCAAAGTCAGAAGCTAAGACATGCATATACTTATTTTATATGGATAGAAAACACCCTAAATTTTCTAAAACTGTTTGAATGGTGTCTGTGAGTATAACAGAACTCGTATGGCAGTCAAAACCCCGAGACCGATTGAACCAGGAAGTGGAAATCTGAATTGTGGACTCGACTTCACAGCCTTACCTATAAATCACAACGTAAAAAAATGATAATTGAGCACTTTCCAGTGCTTCCACTAGATGTCCCCAGTCTTTACAAAGTGTTTTGAGGGTTCTGCGGTAGAAACTCAGTGAAAGAGACGATGTGGCAATTGGTCAGAGTAGTAGGGCCATGAGCATTGTGACGTCGGCGGCCGTGTCTGCCCCCACCTTTGGAAGCCTTTTGAAACACAATGACATCGTCCCACTCGAATCTGATTGGCTCTCTTGTTGAAACAGGCCCTGACAATTATTTTATACAACGTTTGACATGTTTGAACGAACCTAACTAACCGTAAACAGTCATTTTGCGTTAGACAGGTGCCGCGCACGGAACAACATTTGATTACAGCCTTAGGACGCGCTAACAACATGAAGCTAATGGAACATAAAGCATGGACTTTTTCGACCGAAAATACATTTGTCATGGACCTGGGACATCGGGAAGTGTTTTCTGATGAAGACAACTAAAGGTGAGGGATTATTGGCGATATTATACAATATCAGATGTTACTTGCTCAAATGTTCAAAGATGGCGCCGAGCTAGGTTTTCGAGCTCAATTTCTGGGTATCGCATCCCATTTGATCTCAAAGTGTGATTACCCTGTAAAGTTAATTTAAAATCTGTTTTGACAGGTGTTTTCAAGAGATATTCATCTATAAATCTTAGATTGACAATATATATTAAAAAAATCGTTTTCGAATAGTAATTTATAAAATTGTAGCACTGTTTCCCGGGACGCATTATATGGGAAAATAGTTAGTCAACCTCAGGTGCCGATGTAAAATGCTGTTTTTATATAGAAATATGACCTTTATTGAACAAAAGATTGCATGCTGTGTGTAACATGATGTCCTAGGTGTGTCATCTGATGAAGTTTGTAAAAGGTTAGTGCTGCATTTAGCTGTTTTTTGGTTATATGTGATGGGTGTGCTTGCTCGGAAAATTCATATGATGCGACTTTTACCATGTACTCCTCTAACATAATCTAATATTGTGCTTTTCCTGTAAAACCTTTTTGAAATCGGACAACGAGGGTCGATTCAAGAGAGGTGTATCTATAAAACGATATGAGACAGCCCTATATTTGAAAAAAAAAATATTGAATTTCGTTACGCTAATGTCGCTAGGAGTTTTCGCTGGAAAATGATCCCGCTAACGGGATGATAAGCTGAAGAAGTTAACCTCTCCCCGTTACCCAACGCGAGAGGTAGAGAGATAATAACTTCGCTTCGGTCAAACGAATATATCTACTCTAATTTCCGTAATGGCTGGCTCATATGTCCTCTGCTCTAGGAATTACTTATGACCGAGTCAGATCACTCCTGAAAGCGATCGACAGAAATAACACTACGTTAGGCCCAACTAGTATTATTTCTCAGAATGCCTGCATCGGCTGGTACATATGCCCTAGCTCGTAGCATTCAGTAGACCCCCCTTCACACTGGCTTTGGTCAGATATACAACAGGGGTCATTCTCTCCCGACCAGTATCTGGGTGAAATGGAACGACACACACACTTCTCTCCCGCACTAGTCCTGCCTATAGCTATTAATGGAATGTATATATATTGCTACACAATTGATATGGAATAACACAACAGTGCGGCCTAGTCCTATCTTAGACTCCTCACACGGGGCACCATATGTCGTGACGTTGTATTAGTTAATGTGACGACTGTTGCTCATCGAATGATTAACGGTTTATAATTGCGTGATTAAATGAATTAAGCAATGAATCAAGCAATTATTAACTCATTAACCTGGGGCACCATGGGAACATTGTTTTGATTGAGTTTCTATTTCCCAAATTAACTCAAAGGATATCAGAATATCGATTACAACAGTCGCTAAATTAATCAATTTCCTCTACAGTCTCATAATCTGAACGTCGTATAATCCGGGAATCTGCACGGACCCGGGCTTTACCACTGAATTTACCACACCAATCTTAGTTGATTATTTATTTACTAGCAAGCTAAAATGATGATAAAAATACACATACACAAAACACAGTCTAGCTATTGATTAGGACTTAGTATAACGGGCCAACACTGTAACGGCTGTCTGTAAGAGGGAACCAAGGTGCAGCAGAGGATGTGCTCATCATTAGAATTTTAATTCAAATAAAGAAGAGAACACTACAAAATGAACAAAACGACAGCAAACAGTCCTGTTTGGAAAATACTCAAACAGAAACAATTACCCACAAAACCCAAAGGAAAAACATGCTCCTTATGTGTGACTCCCAATCAGCAGCAACGAGCTTCAGCTGTGCCTGATTGGGAGCCACACACACGGCCCAAAACAAAGAAATACCAAAACATAGAAAAAGGAACATAGAACGCCTACCCAATGTAACACCCTGGCCTAACCAAAATAAAGAACAAAAAACCCCTCTCTATGGCCAGGGCGTTACAGTACCCCCCCCCAAAGGTGCGGACTCCGGCCGCAAAACCTGACTCTGAAGGGGAGGGTCCGGGTGGGCCTTCTTACGGCGGCGGCTCAGGTGTGGGACGTGGCCTCTGCTCCACCCTTGACGTCGCCCTCTTAGGTGGCGCACCTGGCCGCGCCGAAGGTCTGGTGGGCGACGCTGACTGCGCCCGGCTGGCGGGCGGCGATGGTTGCGCCCGGCTGGCGGGCGACCCTTGTTGCGCCCGGCTGGCGGCCGGCGATGGTTGCGCCCGGCTGGCGGGCGGCGATGGTTGCGCCCGGCTGGCGGGCGGCGATGGTTGCGCCCGGCTGGCGGGCGACCCTGGCTGCTCCGACGGCACTGACCCAGGATTCACCAGGCTGGGGAGACATGACAGAGGCCTGGCCCTAGGCGTAGGCACAGGACTCACCGGGCTGGCGGGCGTCCCTGGCCACTCTGGCAGTTCAGGACAGTTGAGACCCACTGGAGGCCTAGTCCTGGGAGGTGGCACAGGACGGACCAGGATGGGGAGACCCACTGGAGGCCTAGTCCTGGGAGGTGGCACAGGATGGACCAGGATGGGGAGACCCACTGGAGGCCTGGTCCTGGGAGGTGGCACAGGATGGACCAGGATGGGGAGACCCACTGGAGGCCTGGTCCGAGGAGGAGGCACAGGATAAACCGGGCTGTGGGGGAGCACTGGAGTTCTGGTACGGACACTCTTTACCCACACTCCAGGCTGAAAGCCCACTTTGGCCCGGCACAGGCGGAGAGCAGGCATTGGGCGAACTGGACCCTCCCAGCGCTCTGGAGACACAGTGCGCAACGCCGGCGCAGGATAACCTGGACCGAGGAGGCGCACTGGAGACCAGACGCGCTGAGCTGGCACCATCCGCCCTGGCTCGATGCCTGCACTCGCATGGCACTTGCGGGGGGCTGGTATGTAGCGCACCGGGCTTTGAACGCGCACTGGGGACACCGTGCGCTCCACAGCATAACACGGTGTCCTACCAGTACCACGCTGCTTCCGGTAAGCACGGGGAGTTGGCTTAGGTCTACCACCTGACTCTGCCAATCTCCCCGTGTGCCCCCCCCCCAAAAAAATTGTGGGGCTGCCTCCCGTGTCCGTTGAGCTCCCTTGCCTCGTACCAGCGCCTCTCAGCTCTCGCCGCCTCGATCTCCCACTGCGGGCGGCGATACTCCCCAGCTTGAGCCCATGGTCCTTTCCCATCCAGGATTTCCTCCCAAGTCCATGACTCCAGATAGCTTTTCTCCTGGTGCCTCTCCTTGTGCTGCTCCTTCCTCTGCTGCTTGGTCCGTTGTTGGTGGGTAATTCTGTAACGGCTGTCTGTAAGAGGGAACCAAGGTGCAGCAGAGGATGTGCTCATCATTAGAATTTTAATTCAAATAAACAAGAGAACACTACAAAATGAACAAAACGACAGCAAACAGTCCTGTTAGGAAAATACTCAAACAGAAACAATTACCCACAAAACCCAAAGGAAAAACATGCTCCTTATGTGTGACTCCCAATCAGCAGCAACGAGCTTCAGCTGTGCCTGATTGGGAGCCACACACACGGCCCAAAACAAAGAAATACCAAAACATTGAAAAAGGAACATAGAACGCTCACCCAATGTAACACCCTGGCCTAACCAAAATAAAGAACAAAAAACCCCTCTCTATGGCCAGGGCGTTACAAACACACTATGGCGCTTGTTACCCAAAATGGGGATTTTAAGGAGAGAGAAACAAAGGAAGTACACGAGAGAAATATACATTTGGGTTCATTTGTCAGCCATGCTTATTTAACTAGCCTTGCCCCGAACTGCCGCTCTTATGGGTCAGAATATAATGATGTAATTACGTGTTGGAGGTCTCAGGTGGGAAGCTCCGCGTGGGTCGTTTAGGCTTCTAAATGACGTACTTCTCCGGCGCAACTCTCTGGTTGTCCTCACGATGTCAGTGTTCTTCTTGGCTAAATGGTCTGATCCCTCACCCTTGATCTGAAAGGGGTCTTCTGAGGATAGACAGCTCTGGAGCTCAGAGCTCACAGCTTCGGCCCGAACGGGGTCGATACCACGATTCAATGGAGAGTGGAGGCTGGGTGGTTCGGCTTGAATTCACCCGCTTAGACACAGCTACTCGTCCGTAGCTCGTGTAGAAAAATATTTCTTTGTCTTCAACCTTGTGTTTAGTTTTGGGGTTCGTCGACTTTGTTAGACCTTAGCTGCAGCTTGGGGTCAATAGTCTCCTATGTTAATTCTTCACTCTCCTGTCTTATACCCTCGGGTCAGAAGTGGGTGTAACCGCCTTTAGGGCAATTCCCTGGGCGGACCAAGTAAAGGGGCAAGGCATTTTAATATTCCACTTTTAGACACTAACTTCACATTTCATCTTTACCAAAACATTCTGTTTGATTTGGATATTTTCCACTCAACGTACAATGTATAAACATCAGGCACATACGGGGAAAACTCTTAAAGGTACAATGTTTTCATAATAACGTCATCTCTTAACCTTTAAAAACAAATACAAAAGTTACATTTTAATATTCCACTTTTCGTCATAACCACCATTGTGGCTGACGGAAACCATTGTTCCAAAGTCCCTTTATTGCATGTTTAACGTTCTGAGGCCAGTTCTCCATTGTTAGGACAAAGGAATTTCTCTGTGGCCTTAAGGTTTATTATGGGCATGAGGTGTCATAAAACCCCCACATCTTCAGACCCCTAGATCTCTCCTCCTCTGTTGGGGGTTTGGGAGATAATCTGTTGGGTGGTGGTCTCCTGTACCCTGACCTGATCAGGACAGTCATGACACAGGCTTACAATGATGTCAAAAAACAATATTTGAGAGTGCGCTGACCCTGATGCTAGAGGGGGTACGCAGCTGGAGGTTGAATGTTTGAAGGGGTACGGGACTATAAAAAGTTTGGGAACCACTGCTGTAGTGCATAAAATGTGGTGAGTAGTAGACTCAAAGAGCGAGAAAGACAATAGTTGTACAGTTTTGAACAAATACATTTCTTCTGAAATGAAGGAGAAGCAAGAGAGAGCTAGAGAGAGATATTTCATGATTTTTTTCAGTTTCAGTTTCACTGCTAGCAAATGCAGCTTGCTAGTTTAGCCTACAACCTGATTAAACAGAGGGATGCTATATTAGCTAGCTGGCTATGACTATCCGACACAAAACTGGAACTCTTCCAAGTCAAGGTAATCTTTTGTTTATTTCTAAATGTATTGCTACCGGGGCCCGCCGGTGTAAGTGCTAAACTGCTTACTGACAGTACACTAACTTTACTGCATGATTGTAGTGGGATTACTAATGCGTTAGTTCTATTAGCTATGTTGACTATGACGTTACTTTAGCTAATATGGTGACAAAGATGTAGGCTGTGTGTAGTGGATATGATATGGTTTGGAAAGTCTTTTCGCCTGGTCACATACAGCTGATATGTTATGCATTGAAGTCCAGAAGCGAAGGGAAAAGTTGAGAAGAGGGGACATCATAGATGTGAGAAGGAATACAACATGGCTGGGGTGAAAGTTAACCGTGTTTCCGCGTGATCAGGGGTGTATTCATTTCGCTGATTCTGTTGAAAAACGTTTCTTAAACGAAAGCAAACTGAACGAAACAGGGATAAACATACCTGAATTTGGCCAAAAGAAACCGTTTGCAACTGTTGGACTAATGATTACACCCTAGATCAGCTAGATACAAGCAAGAGTGTGCAAGGCGGTATTGAATGTGTCACGTCTGTCCATGTGTCACTGTCTGTCACCTCAAATTTTTCTCTTGACCTGTGTGCACCAACATTGTAAACTTTCATTCATAGGCTAAGTTGTAGCAACCTCATTATGGGTATAGGGAACATTTGAGAATCATGTAGAAGCCTAAACCTTTCGCTGTTACATTGAACTGGGTGAATGGAATATGAATGACAGTCATCCAAAGGGGTGCAACTTTCACCGGGATGGGGGGACATGTCCCCCCCACATTCTGAGATTGCATTTTTGTCCCTCCCAGTTTTATCATTGCAATGTGATACAAAACGAGGTAACGGTGTGCTTAAGGACCATGCGAACGCCTCCTAGCTGTAATAAATTATGCCCCCCCATTTCTAAAAGCAAAGTTGCGCCCCTGGTCATCCAATATTCTGTAATAGAAATAAGGCCATTTTCATGAAAATATAAAAATCATCCACCCTTATCTTAAACGGCACCGACCGCCACTATTGAAATTAGAATATGAAATTGCAATGTGTTTGACCTTAGGATATTACTGGAAGGCTGAGGCAGGCTCCGTCTGTGGTTATTTTCATGTGAAAATATGTTTTATCTCCATTTTAGGGAAACATTTTAACGTTTTTCTATAATTTCTGTTTTGTTCCTTTCTGATCATTTTTTCTGAAAATATGTTCTCTCCATTTTATGGGAAAATGGAAACTCTTTTCTACAATTTCTGTTTTGTTCCCGAACTTCAAACATTTTATAAACCTTTCACCAACATTGCAAGATTGGCACCTTTGAATGATCCAAATACCAATAAAACCAGAGACAACATTATTGGATCTGAGATGGGAAGCACAATGTCTCATATGAAGGTATTGCCCCATAAGCTAGGATGGAGGAATTAATCAGAATTATACTCTAGGCAATAAGGTCAATGCAAAATGTATTACTATACTTGTTGGCTCTTATTGGAACCGTATGTGTTTCCTCTGCAGATAGACAGGAAAATAGGTTTATGGCTTATGCCTTATTGCCCAGCACTATATTGAGTCCTGCGCTTTCCTGGGGTGGATGTGAGAGGTAACCTCTAACCCACAGGCTTCCAACTGGATTGGTGTGATGAATTCTTAAAGCAATAGAACAATGAGAGTAGTAGGGCTTTTCCACTGTGGCACTGGTGTTATACTCAGGACATTGATGTTGTTTCTCCTACCAAAAATGATGCTATAGGCCTATGGAAAGGTTACAAAAAGTTGGTATACAACATTACATTTAACATTCTCTCCAATACAGTCTGTTTGTTAAAGAAGCAAATACACTGGATCTTGCACACCATCTTTGATTAGTAAATTAACAGCCAGGCAGCAGGCTCTTAATGCAGGCTATGGCTGGTAACAGACAGTCTGGGTATGGCGCTTGTCCTCAATCAGGGTTAACCACCTAGCCAACCACTCATTATCAGAGAACCAGACCATGGTAAACATCTCCAATGTATGTGTTCTTATGACCAGTCAGCTTCATTCATTCATCCATTCATCCATTAATACATTTGTTCGTTCATTCATTCATCCTGTAAAGCACATTGTGACAACTGCTGATGTAAAAAGGGCTTCATAAAAAATAAATGTTATTGATTGATCCCACTCATTCATTCACTCATTCATTCATTCATTGCTTTATTCATTCATCCCTTTACCTAATTTCCTACAGTATACCCATTAAACTGCAGCCTCCTTAGTTACTTTGGAGTTTTTGAGGCAACAATGAAGAAATAGAAGTCAGGAGAGTCATTTAGGCCTAAAGTGCTTACCCTGTGATCACCTCAACGAGTCTGACAGGAGATCACAGTTGAACTCTGCAGTCTGTAAAGGGCATGTTTGATGTTGCATATCATACACGCTCAAGCTGCTATGCTTCCAAACGCCCAATAGATCACAGCCGTAGGGCATGATACACTCAGAAGCAGCATGCACACTTGGAGCAGAGTACAGTACCTTATCTTATTTAGGAAGAAATATATATCCCTTTATATGGTTTGGGTTACTGGGTGTCTGGAAATACCGTACAGATTTAGGATCTTAAATTTGAGCCAGTTTTTCTACATAAGGATATGATTTTTCTGTTTTTTATATATATATATATATATATATATATATATATATACTGCTCAAAAAAATAAAGGGAACACTTAAACAACACAATGTAACTCCAAGTCAATCACACTTCTGTGAAATCAAACTGTCCACTTAGGAAGCAACACTGATTGACAATAAATGTCACATGCTGTTGTGCAAATGGAATAGACAACAGGTGGAAATTATAGGCAATTAGCAAGACACCCCCAATAAAGGAGTGGTTCTGCAGGTGGGGACCACAGACCACTTCTCACTTCCTATGCTTCCTGGCTGATGTTTTGGTCAATTTTGAATGCTGGCGGTGCTTTCACTCTAGTGGTAGCATGAGACGGAGTCTACAACCCACACAAGTGGCTCAGGTAGTGCAGCTCATCCAGGATGGCACATCAATGCGAGCTGTGGCATTGATGTGTCTGTCAGCGTAGTGTCCAGAGCATGGAGGCGTTACCAGGAGACATGCCAGTACATCAAGAGACGTGGAGGAGGCCGTAGGAGGGCAACAAAGCAGGACCGCTACCTCCGCCTTTGTGCAAGGAGGAGCAGGAGAAGCACTGCCAGAGCCCTGCAAAATGACCTCCAGCAGGCCACAAATGTGCATGTGCCTGCTCAAACGGTCAGAAACAGACTCCATGAGGGTGGTATGAGGGCCTGACGTCCACAGGTGGGGGTTGTGCTTACAGCCCAACACCGTGCAGGACGTTTGGCATTTGCCAGAGAACACCAAGATTGGCAAATTCGCCACTGGCGCCCTGTGCTCTTCACAGATGAAAGCAGGTTCACACTGAGCACGTGACAGACGTGACAGAGTCTGGAGACGCCGTGGAGAACGTTCTGCTGCCTGCAACATCCTCCAGCATGACCGGTTTGGCGGTGGGTCAGTCATGGTGTGGGGTGGCATTTCTTTGGGGGCCGCACAGCCCTCCATGTGCTCGCCAGAGGTAGCCTGACTGCCATTAGGTACCGAGATGAGATCCTCAGACCCCTTGTGAGACCATATGCTGGTGCGGTTGGCCCTGGGTTCCTCCTAATGCAAGACAATGCTAGACCTCATGTGGCTGGAGTGTGTCAGCAGTTCCTGCAAGAGGAAGGCATTGATGCTATGGACTGGCCCGCCCGTTCCCCAGACCTGAATCCAATTGAGCACATCTGGGACATCATGTCTCGCTCCATCCACCAACGCCACGTTGCACCACAGACTGTCCAGGAGTTGGCGGATGCTTTAGTCCAGGTCTGGGAGGAGATCCCTCAGGAGACCATCCGCCACCTCATCAGGAGCATGCCCAGGCGTTGTAGGGAGGTCATACAGACACGTGGAGGCCACACACACTACTGAGGCTCATTTTGACTTGTTTTAAGGACATTACATCAAAGTTGGATCAGCCTGTAGTGTGGTTTTCCACTTTAATTTTGAGTGTGACTCCAAATCCAGACCTCCATGGTTGATAAATTGGATTTCCATTGATTATTTTTGTGTGATTTTGTTGTCAGCACATTCAACTATGTAAAGAAAAAAGATTATTTCTTTCAATCAGATCTAGGATGTGTTGTTTAAGTGTTCCCTTTATTTTTTTGAGCAGTATATATATATCATTTGCCCCAAAATATTAAAACATGTTTTTGCTTTGTCATTATGGGGTATTGTGTGTAGATTGATGAGGGGAAAAAACGATTTAATCCATTTTAGAATAAGGCTGTAATGTAAATTTTTTGGGGGAAAAAGTCAAGGGGTCTGAATACTTTTCGAATGTACTGGTACATATTTTACTTTACCTGAGGAAGCATATTGTGGTTATCATTTCTATAAATCCTTTGGTTTAATTAGCAGGCCCTAGTAAATCACATTTCCTGACAGATTTCTGATTAGCATAAAAGTAGAATTATATATCCCATCATATACTGTACATTATTGTAATCTGATTAATCATGTAGATGTGTGAAGATGCATGTTTAATGTTGAATAATACATTACCAATACACTGCAGTTTTTATTATGTTTCTCTCCACTATTTTGTCATAATTTGAAACTAAAGTATGACTTCATGCGCTCCATTTAAAACAAAGTTGTATACTTCACACTACTTGACACTAAAAAGTTACACTATATGGCAGGAAAACAATCCAAACCACCCTATATAATCTGCAATGATTTTACCACAAAGAGAAAATAAATGCTGCCTCTTGAACCTTATCAAGGTTACCCTATTTGCCCAGACTGACAAAACATATTTCTATAGCCTTTTGTGAGTAATAATCATTCAGGAAAGTAGAGCAAGAACAATATAGTATGCGTACCAAAAACAGTAAGTGGTATCTATAGAAAATGGTAGAAATTAAAGGGTTAGGCTCCAAACCAAGAATAGGCAATAGAATCATTGTGTGAAATAGGCCTAAATGAAGTATTCTCAGTCCAGACAAAGGCATATATTAAACCAAAAAAGAAGATAAGGGAGAACCAATTTGGAGGACTGAAAAGTAACGAAGAGGGGGTGGGCTGCGGGGGATACTTTTTATTTACTTTTCAATAAAATTCCCTGTCTTAGGTCAGTTAGGATCACCACTTTATATTCAGAAGTTTACATACACTCAATTACTATTTGGTAGCATTGGCTTTAAATTGTTTAACTTGGGTCAACCGTTTCAGGTAGCCCTCCACAAGCTTCCCACAATAATTTGTGAATTTTGGCCCATTCCACCTGACAGAGCTGGTGTAACTGAGTCAGGTTGTAGGCCTCCTTGCTCGCACACGCTTTTTCAGTTCTGCCCACACATTTTCTATAGTATTGAGGTCAGGGCTTTGTCATGGCCACTCCAATACCTTGACTTGGTTGTCCTTAAGCCATTTTGCCACAACTTTGGATGTATGCTTGGGGTCATTGTCCATTTGGAAGACCCATTTGCGACCAAACTTTAACTTCCTGACTGATGTCTTGAGATGTTGTGTCAATATATCCACATAATTTTCCATCCTCATGATGCCATCTATTAAGTGCACCAGTCCCTCATGCAGCAAAGCACCCCCACAACATGATGCTGCCACCCCCGTGCTTCACTGTTGGGATGGTGTTCTTCGACTTGCAAGCCTCCCCCTTTTTCCTCCAAACATAAAGATGGTCATTATGGCCAAACAGTTCTATTGTTGTTTCATCAGACCAGAGGATATTTCTCCAAAAAGTACAATCTTTGTCCTCATGTGCAGTTGCAAACCGTAGTCTGTCTTTTTTATGGCGGTTTTGGAGCAGCGGCTTCTTCCTTGTTGAGCGGCCTTTCAGGTTATGTCGATATAGGACTCGTTTTACTGTGGATATAAATACCTTTGTACCTGTTTCCTCCAACATCTTCACAAGGTCCTTTGCTGTTGTTCTGGAATTGATTTGCACCAAAGTATGTTCATCTTTAGGAGACAGAACCCGTCTCCTTCCTGAGCGGTATGACGGCTGTGTGGTCCCATGGTGTTTATACTTGCATACTATTGCTTGTACAGATGAATGTGGTACCTTCAGGCATTTGGAAATTGCTCCCAAGGATGAACCAGACTTGTGCAGGTCTACAATTGTTTTCTGAGGTCTTGGCGGATTTCTTTTGATTTTCCTATGATGTCAAGCAAAGAGGTACTGGGTTTGAAGGTAGGCCTTGAAATACATCCACAGGTACACTTCCAATTGACTCAAACAATGTCTATTAGCCTATCAGAAGCTTCTAAAGCCATGACATAATTTTCTGGAATTTTCCAAGCTGTTTAAAGGCACAGTCAACTTAGTGTATGTAAACTCCTGACCCACTGGAATTGTGATACAGTGAGTTATAAGTTAAATAATGTGTCTGTAAAGAATTGTTGGAAAATGACTTGTGTCATGCACAAAGTAGATGTCCTAAATGACTTGCCAAAACTATAGTTTGTTAACAAGAAATTTGTGGAGTGGTTGAAAAACAAGTTTTCATGACTCCAACCTAAGTGTATGTAAACTTCAGACTTCAACTGTATGTAGATAGATCTCTCTTTCCTGGTATTGATATAAGTAGATAGTTCTCTCTTTCCTGGTATTGATATAAGTAGAAGTAGGTGTCCCTGACTGGCCCAGGTCATGATGTCCCGATTCTCTGTGCTCGTCTCAGCTTGTCACATCACACCCAAGGACAGTAGGAGACCTTCACTGATAAATTAATCATTAACATTCTTCCCATGGGTTCACTCTCCATAGTCCATACACTATTGTACTACAAAAGAACCCTGCAAAAGAATTCTGTCTCTCCACTGGCCTTCAGTATGTTCAGTGTGAATATCAGTGGACATTGAGGTTGCAACTCTAAAGCAGATAGATGTTGTTTCCCATAAAGTTTGGGAGATGAAACTCAAAACTATACTGCAATTTTATTTGACCACACCAGTAGCAACAATGCCAAGATTTAGCAAAAGCAAAGATACAGTAGCATTTTTTTCCTGCTACTGAAATGCTGCTCACCTTTAATCCATTATACTACGTAAGGGATAATCAACGAGGAGCTATGCGTTCTCTGGGAAATAATGAAAGACGTGGAAGCTGTGTTCCACAGCACGCTAGTGGAGTGGAACTAACCTTCCACGGGAGTTGCATTATTTTCCAGGTAACGCATAGGAGTCCTAGGACCCCGAGTTGATTATCCCTTTTATACCATGGCTATAATTTAACACATTTACTGCTAGAAATGTGCTCATTTCAAGTAGAAATGTGTTCAACATCCACTGACGTAGCTAGCAAGTTTACTAGATAGCAACAGTAGTTGTCTTGGTAATCAAACTAACAGCCTCGCTAGTTTAACTAACCAAACCATCACTCCTAGCTTGCTATTAAGAAAATCAAATTCAACAAAGAAAATAATGTTTTCAATTCGACGTTTGCTTTCAAAAGCAGCTCAAACATAGAACATGTAAGAACTATAGCCATTGAATTATACCGTGCAAATATACTGCACATAATAGGGAAATAAAGCACGCTCTAGAATGCCCTTCAAGCCAATCAGAAACGAGTATTCAACAATGACATGATATATGTATAATATTTATGATTGGACATACACTACATGACCAAAAGTATGTGGAGACCTGCTCGTCGAGTATCTCATTCCAAAATCATGGGCCTTAATATGGAGTTGGTCCCCCCTTTGCTACTATAACAGCCTCCACTCTGCTGGGAAGGCTTTCCACTAGATGTTGGAACATTGCTGCAAGGACTTGCGTCCATTCAGCCACAAGAGCAATTAGTGAGGTCGGGGACTGATGTTGGGCAATTAGGCCCCCAGTCGGTGTTCCAATTCATCCCAAAGGTGTTCGATGGAGTTGAGGTCAGGGCTCTGTGCAAACCAGTCAAGTTCTTCCATTCCGATCTTGACAAACCATTTCTGTATGGACCTCGCTTTGTGCACGGGGGCATTGTCATGCTGAAACAGGAAAGGGTCCTCCCCAAACTGTTGCCACTAAGTTGGAAGCACAGAATTGTCTACAATGTTATTGTATGGTGTAGCGTTAAGATTTCCTTTCACTGGAACTAAGGGGCCTAGGCCAAACCATAAAAAACAGCCCCAGACCATTATTCCTTCTCCACCAAACGTTACAGTTAGCACTATGCATTCAGGGAGGTACCGTTCTCCTGGCATCCGCCAAACCCAACTGCCAGATGATGAAGCATGATTCATCACTCCAGAGAACGCGTTTCCACTGCTCCATAGTCCAATGGCGGTGAGCTTTACACCACTCCAGCCGACGATTGGCATTGCGCAAGGTGATCTTAGGCCTCTGTGCGGCTGCTCGGCCATGGGAACCCATTTCATGAAGCTCCCAACGAACAGTTCTTGTGCTGACATTGCTTCCAGAGGCAGTTTGGAACTCTGTAGTGAGTGTTGCAACTGAGGACAGACGATTTTTACCCGCTAAGCACTTCAGCACTCGGCGGTCCCGTTCTGTGAGCTTGTGTGGCCTTCCACTTCGTGGCTGAGGTGTTGTTGCTCCTAGACGTTT
This sequence comes from Salmo trutta, assembly GCF_901001165.1. NCBI lineage: Eukaryota > Metazoa > Chordata > Actinopteri > Salmoniformes > Salmonidae > Salmo > Salmo trutta. The sequence goes on from NC_042965.1 coordinate 30,747,647, forward strand.
CCATTTCACAATATACAGCACTTACTGTTGACCAGGGCAGCTCTAAGTAGAGCAGAAATTTGATGAACTGACTTGTTGGAAAGGTGGCATCCTATGACGGTGCCACGTTGAAAGTCACTGAGCTCTTCAGTAAGGCCATTCTATTTCCAATGTTTGTCAACGCAGATTGCATGGCTTTGTGCTTGATTTTATACACTTGTCGACAACGGATGTGGTTGAAATAGCCAAATCTACTAATTTGAAGGGTTTCCACATACTTTTGTATATATAGAGTAGCTGGATGAATGCATATAAAAATGATCACGCATGCTCATCATATTATGCCAATACATCTGAAATAACATCAGAAAAAAAGTATTCTTGGTGTGAAAAGGTGCTCTCTACAAAGAATCAAGACCCACACACACACACATCCAAATCAATACGCTCAGCACAGAGTGAGCAATAATGCATGCTTTTGTTCCAATTTCCCAGGCTTGCAAGGGAATAGAAAATGTCAGGCAGCATTCCAGTCAAGCAGCCAAATAATTACAGGGAGTAGCAGGGGGCCGAGCCTGGTCTCACAGAAACAAAACAACAACACAGAGATCACCGCCTCGTCACGCCTGACGGGGTGGCCTCACTTGCTAAAGAAACAAGGTACCAGTCCAGGAACAAACACTACAGGAATATGTTAACTTTGTTGTGTTGGTCTGATCACCAGTGATTTCCTGCTGTGTAGCTACTGAAGTATTCTGTGGGGTTCTGTGCGATTTCTATAGGCTGTGTGAGTTTTTGTGGAATGGAGCCCAAAACTGGAGTGTGTGTGTGTATCAGCAGTCTCATGTGCTAGCTAATTACATGAAATTAGTTACGCGTTGTGATTTCACGGAAAGAAATCATGCACATAAAGGCATATGCATGTAACATTCAACTAAACACATGAAATGCGCTCAAACTCTCAAGGCTTCATGGGTAGCATGAAAATACCCTGCTCAATGCTCACTATGCTGTCCCTGCCATTATGACCATATGAGAAAGCAGAGGGGGAGGAACTTCACCACCCAGCCAGCTTTCCTCTCACCCCGATAAGGCAAATCGGAAGGATTTCGATCTCTTCCTCATCCTATCTGGTCTGGGATTCTGTTTGAAGTGGCGCTGTGCCACTCCAATAGTAAAGTAATTATTGTTGCCGAAAGCCACGTATGGCCTTGAAAGGGCTTTCACTTGGCGTATCCTTTAATCACAGATGCACAGCCACAATGCTGCCTACGCCTATACTCTGCAGGATCAGCCCTTCACATACTGCAGGCCACTATCTAGCAGAAACTGCTGCGTCAAGATAATAATCAAACATTTAATCAACCAGGTCTTCTATGGAAATGTGAGATTAAATGATGCTGATAAGTATGCAGGCGTTGTAGAGGCCTTTGACATTAGATGGAAGACATCACTGAGAGAGGGAGCGGCGCTCACTGTGGAACCTAAACTCTAGCAGTGGAACCAACATAGAGCAGTCAGACTACCCTGCCACTACATAAGAGGTCTCAACTCGAAAATTGCCATAAATGGACCAGGATTAGTTAAAGATAATGTTTGAGAACAATGTGCATTACTAAACATTGAAACAATGTGTAATCTGTACCTTGAATGTATAAACTGTGACAAATCAAATGGCATGCAGACACATTCACTTTTAAATACATCAATTAATTTGAGGACTTCTGACAATATGCGACAAGAACAGACCCAAGTCTCTAAAGTATTAATGTGTGGATATAAAGGAAACCAGGCTATATCTGAGAAGAAAACAATATGTTAAAGGCTCCAACTGAAATGACTAGAAGGAAAAATTAAATAATATTGAAAGATTTGTCTATAAAAGCAGAATTAAAAACAAGCGAAAAGCTATACTGTAATCCATTTTCAGTGAACGGCTACACCTACAGTACTTATCTTCAACATACTGTCAACATACTGTACATAATTCTTGTTACACCTGAGCTATGGCCGTGTAATGTTTGTCGATTGTTTACTTCAAGTTACAAGAGCTCGTGGACAGGCAAACATATTGACCCGTCACTGTCCCTTCACCTCTGAGCCTTCCCAATCCAAGCAGATTGACTCTTTTATTTCGTATTTGTTGTTTGTCTCTTGTAAACTCAGCAAAAAAAGAAACATCCCTTTTTCAGGACCCTGTCTTTCAAAGATAATTTGTAAAAATCAAAATAACTTCACAGATCTTCATTGTAAAGGGTTTAAACACTGTTTCCCATGCTTGTTCAATGAACCATAAACAATGAATGAACGTGCACCTGTGGAATGGTCGTTAAGACATTAACAGCTTACAGACGGTAGGCAATTAAGGTCACAGTTATGAAAACTTAGGACACTAAAGAGGCCTTTCTACTGACTCTGATGGCAACAACAACTGCCCGAGTTACACCAGGAATGCACAATCCCTCCATCAGTGCTCAGACTGTCCGCAATAGGCTGAGAGAGGCTGGACTGAGGGCTTGTAGGCCTGTTATAAGGCAGGTCCTCACCAGACATCACCGGCAACAACGTCGCCTATGGGCACAAACCCACCGTCGCTGGACCAGACAGGACTGGCAAAAAGTGTTCTTCACTGACGAGTCGCGGTTTTGTCTCACCAGGGGTGATGGTCGGATTCGCGGTTATCGTCGAAGGAATGAGCGTTACACCAAGGCCTGCACTCTGGAGCGGGATCGATTTGGAGGTGGAGGGTCTGTCATGGTCTGTGGCGGTGTGTCACAGCATCATCGGACTGAGCTTTTTGTCATTACAGGCAATCTCAACACTGTGCATTACAGGGAAGACATCCTCCTCCCTCATGTGGTACCATTCTTGCAGGCTCATCCTGACATTACCCTCCAGCAACACAATGCCACCAGCCATACCGCTCGTTCTGTGCGTGATTTCCTGCAAGACAGGGATGTCAGTGTTCTGCCATGGCCAGCGAAGAGCCCGGATCTCAATCCCATTGAGCACGTCTGGGACCTGTTGGATCGGAGGGTGAGGGCTAGGACCATTCCCCCAGAAATGTCCGGGAACATGCAGGTGCCTTGGTGGAAGAGTGGGGTTACATCGCACAGCAAGAACTGGCAAATCTGGTGCAGTCCATGAGGAGGAGATGCACTGCAGTACTTAATGCAGCTGGTGGCCACACCAGATACTGACTGTTACTTTTGATTTTGACCCCCCTTTGTTCAGGGACACATTATTCCATTTCTGTTAGTCACATTTTTGTGTAACTTGTTCAGTTTGTCTCAGTTGTTGAATCTTGTTATATTGATACAAATATGCTGAATATTGCTAAAAAATAAACGCAGTTGACAGTGAGAGGAAGTTTTGTTTTTTGCTGAGTTTATATTATATTTGTTGTTTTTCTATCTATTTATGTATAGCGTGTGTTTTTATCTTATGCTTTATTTATTAATGGTAAATGGTCTAGTAAATATGAACTGGATCTGGTGCCTTTCAATCTATTAACAAATATTTCAGTGAGTGTCTGCTGTCTGCAATTTGACAAATGAAAACGTTGAACTTCGACTGCACTAATAGGCATGTTGAGGCACAGTAGCTGGGTTACACATCTATAGGTGAGAAAAATAGGTGGGTAAACACCAGTGGAGGTTTGTGCCGTTCAAGATTAGAGAGAACCATTTTCTTTTTTTATGAGTATGGCCTTATTTCTATTACAGCATATTGGATGACTGTCATTCATATTCCATTCACCCAGCTCAATGTATCATCGATAGGGTTAGGCTATTACATGTTACTCAAATTTGCCCTACATTATACCCATCATGAGGTTGCTACCATCTAGCCCACAAATTAAAGTTTATAACGTAGGTGCCCAGGTCGAGAGACAACCTTCAACCGCCTCGCACACTCTTGCCTTCATCAATCTGATCATTAGGGTGTAATCATTAGTCCAAACAGTTGCAAAATGTTCTGTTTTGCAACTAAAACAAGAGTTTCTATTGAAACAAATTCAGGTAGGTCCCTCCCCATTTCATTACTTTACTTCTGTTTAAGAAATGTTTTGCAACAGACTCAGCAGAATGAACCTCCGCACACTGGTCACCCGCACACACGGTTCACTTTCATAGTAGCCACATACAGCATCATCACTTTGCTCGTTGTATAATTCCTTCACATATCTACACGCTCTCCTCTCACATTTTACCTTTCTTGTGGACTTCAGTGCACAACTCAACAGCTGTCTGTGACCAGGCACAAAAACCTCTCCAAGCCAGACCTTCATACCATAACCGCTAACCGCTGCACAGCCTACATCGTTGTCACCATATTAACGTTATAGTCAACTAACTAGAACTGATGCGCTAGTAAACGCACAATTCAATCCATGTGTACAATCACGCAGGAAAAAGTGTAGTGTACAGCAATCCGTTTAGCACTTACACTGTCGGGCCCCAGTAGAAATACATTTATAAAACTGAAAGCTTACCTTAACTTGGATGAGTTGCAGTGTTGGATAGTCTTAGCCAGCTAGCTAACATAAATAGCATTACTCTCGAAGTCAGTTTGGTGAGTAGGCTAAATTAGCTGCTTTAGCTAAGTAAACTAAGAAAAAAAAATACTACGAAATATAGCTAGATCTCTCTCTGCTGCTTCTCCTTAGTTTTTGAAGAAAATAGTTTGTTCAAAACTGTTCAACTATAGTCTTTCTCTCTCTTTAAGTCAACTACTAACTACATTTTATGCAGTGCTAGCTAGCTGTAACTTATGCTTTCAGTACTAGATTGCCTTGCAATAAAACGATTTGACCATGGGACACTCATATACCTGGAAAGATATTGGGAACTGTTAATTTCTTTCTTTTTTTTAAACAGCTGTAAATGATGAATCATACTGACCACTCACATGATCAGTGAAATAATTAAGACATCATAGAACAGATTCAAGCATCTAATAGAACACATAATCTTCATATTAAGAGTATGTACTGAAGTTGAATATACTGCAATATACTGGAGTTGAATTCCAGTTCTCCTTCATATATTCCTTTCTCTTTCTCTGTTCCACTCACCTCCTTATTGCGTTGGTGCCGCCAATGGGCTTTTCAGTGTGATTAGGGATGATTTACAATAGCTGGTCCTGGGTGCTAAAACAATGCTACAGTCTAATTAAACTGTGTTTGTATAGACTCCATTAGTGGGACCTAGTAATTAAAGTCGGGATAATTTCAAAAAGTGATTTCTGATGCTGCTAACATAATATAGAAGTTGTTGTCATTTATTTTTTTTACAATAAATGTGAATGTTTAGAGAATAGCTAATTTGACATGTTCATAAAGTATATTTTGCCTTCTCAACAGGTCCCTGTATTTATTGTGCAGTGGTGGGTGAAAAAAATGATTTGTAAGATATTTGTCTATTTGTTAAACAGTCAACCTGAACTCTTCATTTACAAAGAGCCCACGCATTCATGATGTTGAATTCATTATCTTGCTCATGTATAAGAGCTCTCACAATAAGCGGTCGTGAGAAACAGAGTGATTATGGTGCTAGAAGGTGTGGGGCTGAGTCATAAATGGCACCCTTTTCTCTACATAGTGTGGATAGGCACCCTATGGGTCCTGGTCAAAAGTAGTGCACTATATAGGAAATAGAGTGCCATTTGGGATGCAAGCCTTGAATACTTCTGAATTACCTGGTGATTAATATGGAGTGTTTGAATCCTGTGCGTCAATATTCACCTGCATCACCTGACAACCCTGGGCCTCTCTGTGTGTTGCGTCTGAAATGGTATCCTATTCCCTATATACTGCACTACTCTTGGCCAGAGCCCAGATCAAAAGTTGTGCACTATATTGGGAATAGGATACCATTTGAGACACATACACAGAGAGGCCAAGGGTTGTCAGGTTGTGCAGGTGAATGATGACTTCTCTAAATTCTGCTGCCACAAATCCAAGTCGTATAACTAGACTGACAAACGCCAAATAAAGAACCATCATTTCATAGTGTGTCATGAAGCACAGGAAACAAGAGGATAAACAGGACCTGATTGATACAAACCTAACATTGCATATTGATATTCAAATGCAAGGTAATAGGAATATGGAACTCAATTTCTTATTTGTCTATTAAAGGGATAATCCACCCCCATGAAAATTATGAAACTCTTATGAATTTTGTGAAAGCCTACGTTCTATCAGTGGATTAAATAACATTTTCCCTCATGATTTAAATTTCTAAGTGGTCCGTCTGTGAAATCAAGAAATTGTGAAGGAACGCGTCATAGCTAAATGGCTCTCAGCACTGCAGACTGGGGATAACACACTATCACATTTCATAACACTTTTCAAAACAATTACCTGCACTCCATATCGCCAAATCAACCAATAGATGGTATAGGCATACTTGTCTAGATCACATCTATCCGTTTATATCGACAAAGTATATATATATTATATATATATCGACAAAGTATATATTTCGCTTAGATGCGCTCAATCTAAACAGCCTACCAAATTATTCAACTCAGTTTCTCATTCAAGTACCATCTCGCAATGTGCCCTGTGTGTCTGTGGGAAAGGGCCGTTGTTGCCACAGCAACGTAATCGCTCTGGGCAGAGACGAACTGCGAGTTGAAAGTTGGTGCGATAGACTCCTAAATTGATAATGCAGTTTGTTTAAGTGATTTTACAGCTAGTTACTTCACATGCTGATATTGATTTTGGTATTATTGTGTGTAGCTAGCTACCTAACTAGCCAGTCCAGAGAGAGAGCATTGCATTGTGGGTTTTGTTGTCGACTTCAGCTGCAATAGATTTCCACAACGAATTTCACTTTGCTACCAACCTTGTTATAATAACAACTGAAACATTTGTTCACAAAAAAAATATTGTTTTCACATATTAGTGTTATTTAACACTGTATAACACTGTTAATCATAGGAATGTGTAAGATGGCGCCGGAGAAGAAGGCAGACGTTTTACTTGCCACCAACCGATTGTGTTTTTTTGTTTGTTTATTTGCGTTGTTTGTAACTTATTTTTTTTACTTCTTTTGTACATAACGTTGCCGCTACCGAAAATAACTTCTGGACATCAGGACTGCGATTGCTCACCACGGACTGGCAGAATCCTTTTTTTCCTTTAACGAGTCAAACAATATACTGCTTTCTCGGGAACAGGCCCAGATCTCCGTGATTTGCATGAAGAGGTGGTGAAGAAAAAGGGTCCGGAGGGCGGGCTGCCTTCTGATAATTCGTAGGCGATCGAATAAACCCCCACCTCCTTCCATTCTGCTAGAAAACGTGCAATCTTTGGACAATAAATAGATGACCTACGTGGAAGACTAAACTACCAACGGGACATTCAAAACTGTAATATCTTATGCTTCATGGAGACGTGGCTGAACGACGACACTATCAACATACAGCTGGCTGGTAATACGCTGTACCGGCAGGATAGAACAGCGGCGTCTAGTAAGTCAAGGGGCGGCGGACTATGTATTTTTGTAAATAACAGCTGGTGCACGATATCTAAGGAAGTCTCGAGCTATTGCTTGCCTGAGGTAGAGTATCTCATGATAAACTGTAGACCACACTACCTACCTAGAGAGTTTTAATTTGTATTTTTCGTAGCTGTTTATATACCACCACAGGTAGAGGCTGGCACTAAGACAGCATTGAATGAGCTGTATTCCGCCATAAGCAAACAAAAAAACGCTCACCCAGAGACGGCACTCCTAGTAGCCGAGGACTTTATTGCAGGGAAACTTAAATCCGTTTTTACCAAATTTCTATCAGCATGTTAAATGTGTAACCAGAGGAAAACAACTCTGGACCACATTTACTCCACACACAGAGACGCATACAAAGCTCTCCCTCACCCTCCATTTGGCAAATCTGACGATAATTCTATCCTCCTGATTCCTGCTTACAAGCAAAGTTTAAGCAGGAAGCACCAGTGACAAGATTAATAGAAAAGTGGTCAGATGAAGCAAATGCTAAGCTACAGGACTGTTTTGCTAGCATAGACTGGAATATGTTCCAGGATACGTCCCCCAGGATACGTCCTCCAGGATACGTGACCGTACATACATACCCCAACCAGAAACCATGGATTACAGGCAACATCCGCACTGAGCTAAAGGCTAAAGCTGCCTCTTTCAAGGAGCGGGACTCTAACCCGGAAGCTTATCAGAAATCCCGCTATGCCCTCCAACGAACCATCAAACAGGCAAAGCATCAATACAGGACTAAGATTGAATCGTACTACACCAGCTCTGACACTCGTCAGATGTGGCAGGGCTTGAAAACTATTACAGACTACAAAGGGAAGCACAGCCGAGAGCTGCCCAGTGACACGAGCCTACCAGACAAGCTAAACTACTTCTATGCATGCTTCGAGGCAAATATCACTGAAACATGCATGAGTGCACCAGCTGTTCTGGAAGACTGTGTGATCACGCTCTACACAGCCGATGTGAGTAAGACCTTTAAACAGGTCAACAGTCACAAGGCCGCAGGGCCAGACGGATTACCAGAATGTGTACTGTGAGCATGCGCTGACCAACTGGAAAGTGTCTTCAATGACATTTTCAATCTCTCCCTGTCCGAGTCTGTAACACCAACATGTTTTAAGCAGACCACCATAGTGCCTGTGCCCAAGAATACTAAGGTAACCTGCCTAAATGACTATCGACCTGTAGCATTCACGTCTGTAGCCATGAAGGGCTTTGAAAGGCTGGTCATGGCTCACAACACCATTATCCCAGAAACCCTAGATCCACTCGAACTTGCATACTGCCCCAACAGATCCACAGATGATACAATCCCTATTGCACTCCACACTGCCCTTTCCCACCTGGACAAAAGGAACACCTATGTGAGAATGCTATTCATTGACCACAGCTCAGCGTTCAACACCATAGTGCCCTCAAAGCTCATCAATAAGCTAAGGACCCTGGGACTAAACACCTCCCTCCGCAACTGGATCCTGGACTTCCTGACAGACCGCCCCCAGATGGTAAGGGTAGGTAACAACACATCCACCACGCTGATCCTCAACACAGGGGCCCCTCAGGGATGCGTGTTCAGTACCCTACTGTACTACCTGTTTACTCATGACTGCATGGCCAAGCACAACTCCAACACCATCATTAAGTTTGCCGATGACACAACAGTGGTAGGCCTGATCACCCACAACGACGAGACAGCCTATAGGGAGGAGGTCAGAGACCTGGCTGTGTTGTGCCAGGACAACAACCTCTCCCTCAACATGATCAAGACAAAGGAGATGATTTTGGACTACAGGAAAAAGAGGACCGAGCATGCTCCCATTCTCATCGACGGGGCTGCAGTGGAGCAGGTTGAGAGCTTCAAGTTCCTTGGTGTCCACATCACCAACACACTAACATTGTCTAAGCACACCAAGACAGTCGTGAAGAGGGCACGACAAAACCTATTCCCTTCAGTAGACTGAAAAGATTTGGCATGGGTCCTCAGATCCTCAAAAGGTTCTACAGCTGCACCATCGAGAGCATCCTGACTGGTTGCATCACTGCCTGGTATGGCAACTGCTCCGACCGCAAAGCACTACAGAGGGTAGTGCGAATGGCCCAGTACATCATTGGGGCCAAGCTTCCTGCCATCCAGGACCTCTTTACCAGACGGTGTCAGAGGAAGGCACTAAAAATTGTAAAAGATTCCAGCCACTCTAGTCATAGACTGTTCTCTCTGCTATCGCACGGCAAGCGGTACCGGAGTGCCAAGTCTAGGTCCAAGAGGCTTCTATACAGCTTCTACCCCCAAGCCATAAGACTCCTGAATACCTAATCAAATGGCTACCCAGAATATTTGCATTGCCTCCCCCCCTCTTTTACACTGCTGCTACTCTCTGTTGTTATCATCTATGCATAGCCACTTGAATACTTTAATAACTCTACCTAGATGTACATATTACCTCAACTAACCGGTGCCCCCACACATTGACTCTGTTCCGGTACCCCCCTGTATATAGTCTCGCTATTGTTATTTTACTGCTGCTCTTTAATTACTTGTTACTTTTATTTCTTATTCTTATCCGTATTTTTTTTAAACTCAATTGTTGGTTAGGGGCTCGTAAGTAAGCATTTCACTGTAAGGTCTACACCTGTTGTATTCGGCGCATGTGACTAAAACAATTTGATTTGATTTAAATTAGTGGTTGAGGTAGACAGACAGGCAGGCAGGCAGTGTAAATTTAATCAGCGTTGTTTCCTGATAGTTTCTGGTTGAAAATACAATCTACATAGGACCTTCTAATCGGCAGATTTGCATGGGTTGGAGTTTTGGCTTTCCATGGTGACGTCACCATGCGGTAAATTGGTTAATAGACCAATAACAAAGAGAGTTCCAAACCTATCTGCCAATAACAGCTAGTTTTCAGTTTCCCCCTCATCACTCAGACCACTCCCAGACATTCCTAGCAAATTTCTTGCTTGAGAAACAGTGGTGTAAAGTTCTACTTAGGTCGTTTTTGGGGGGGTATCTATACTTTACTTTAATATTTATATTTTTGACAAATTTTACTTCACTACATTCCTAAAGAAAACAGTGAACTTTTACTCCATACATTCTCTGACACACATAAGTACTCATTACATTTTGAGTGCTTAACAGGACAGGAAAATTCCAACTCACACTTCTCAAGAGAACATCCCTGGTCATCCCCACTGCCTCTGATCTGGCAGACTCATAAAACACAAATGCTTCATTTGTAAAAGGTGTCTGAGTGTTGGAGTGTACAGGAAATGTTTTTTTTTATATATATATATAAGGAATTCGATATATCTACTTTTACTTTTGATATTTAAGTATATTTTAGCAATTATATTTACTTTTGATACTTATATTTAAGTACTATATATATATACTATATTTAAAACCAAATACTTTTAGACTTTTACTCAAGTAGTATTTTACTGGGTGACTTTCACATTTTCTATTAAGGTATCTTTACTTTTACTCAAGTATGACAATTGGGTACTTTTCCCACCACTGATAGGAAATAATCGTGTTTTACTAAAAGGCTATTTTTGCCAGTTTTAATGGAAATCTATTACATTAAGGTACTTAATTGTTACCCATAAAAACTGCTGCATTGGAACTTTAATAAACAGGTAAGTGCCAAGCAAAACAGCAAGAACGCTGATCTTCCATGAATAAAGAAAGAGGGGAAAGTGAAAATCAGGCAGGAATTCAGCAGTAGCAGCAACAACTTGGTAAAATACATAAAACATGCACTGTTGCGACACTGGGCCAAGCTTTATCAAATCTTCACTAATAGCACTCCAACATACTAATTTGAGCAAAATGAGAAAAACAGAACCATGTCTTACCCCCGAGGAGCAAAGGGAGAGCCAGGGCTTTCATAACTTACTAGGCTACTTAATATTTACTGTTTCTCTGCTGCTCTCTACCACTGATGTGTGCAGAACACATCTGAAAGTCACCCCCTTCTCTCTCAGTGAAAAGCACCATTGACATTCAGGTATAACACAACCCAACTTCTGAACCAAACCTGGGGAGCCTGAGCAGATCAAGGAGCCAGAGAGAAAGTGGGGAGAGAGCAGTGTAGCACAGAGCTCAACAGCGTGTTTGCCTACAGTCTTCCCCTTAACATATGGTACGGGTGTGAGGAAAAATAGATCTGTTTAGCACATGACAGGTTACATCAATCAGGAGTGACTGCTGTAAGGAGAGATACTCAGGGGATCAAACAGGCGGTGTCTGTCTGTCGCCTTCCTTCCCACCCAGGAACACTCAAACTCCCCAGTCAGGTAAGCAGCATCGCACACAAACATCTGACAACCTTCACTAACCAACCCTACGGGGAACTATGACGCTCATTTAGCAAAGTAGGGACGCTCTTTAACTGTTGATAAAATAAGAGCACTCAATATACTGTAAGTACGGGATGTCATTCATTTAGAATGTTCAACTTGTAAAACAACAGTTATCATCAGCATATGGAAACTTACGACATGACAAATCAATATGTGCAGTACACCTTCTGTGTGCTCCAAATTACTTGTATTACTCCCACGTTTGCAAGACGATAGCTTGTGAGAGGAGGAAAACAGGAATTGAAGACTACTATGCACCAAGGAACAGAAATATGGTTTAACCTCACCATGCTGTGCACATTTCAGAGATAGACAGCAAATGGTTTTCACCAACAGTACACTACAGTAAGTAGCCTCCTGCACAACCTCCAATCTCCTCTCTCCTTCCACCCCAATTACTGAACGGAGGGCAGGGCTAACATGAGAATATAGATGCCCTGGGAGTGAACAGTTTCCTGTGGAAAGTTTGATTAGGAACCTGTGTTTCATCTGCAGCAGAATGCCCACCTTCAGCCCCTTCAGCCCTGTCTGTCAGAGCGCTGCTGTGTGACAAGTATGTTCTCCCCTCTGCTCTACATCCAGCCAAAAGAGCCCAGTATCGATCCCCCAAATGCAACACTGCCACTGCGGTGCACACCACACTCCCTCCTGACTCCAAACACCTTTCAGAATACCAATTTCGAAGCCCTTTACTTTTTGGATGCACAAGTCTGTAACCTGCCTGCCTCAAATTGCATCAGAATCAATGGAGGTTTTATCCCTTCGGGCAGTCTTGCAGCCTCTTATTTCAGTACAATGACTGTCAGTCAGAGGGAGGGACAGAAATAAGGCCACATCTGGAGGGGGATTTGTTCCTGCTTTTAACTCCGCGTGTCTTTCCTCCCAGGGCAACCCACTATTGAAGTAGATTACTACAGAGCTCCTCAATAACTCCCTCAAGCCAGCACACTGAGGCCGCCAGTCTGCCTGCCTGCATGCTTGCCCGTCTGTCTGCCTGCCCGTTTGTCTGCCCACCTGCCCGTCTGTCTGTCTGCCTGCCCGCTTGCCCGTCTGTCTTCCTGCCCGCTTCCCCGTCTGTCCACCCGCCTGCCTCTCCATCTGTCTGTCTGCCCGTCTGTCTCTCTGTCTGCCCGTCTGACTGCCTGCCCGTCTGTCTGCCAATGTTTAATCTGGATTGTCTCATTATTCTTACATCTATTACTGTCTGCCTTGCTGCCTTTCATAAGTCTTAGAAAGGCCACACATTCACAACGTTACCAAGAACCCGAGCTCCAGCACAAGATTATCTGGTCTGATAAAACCAAGATTGAACTCTTTGGCCTGAATGCCAAGCGTCACGTCTGGAGGAAACCTGGTACCATCCCTATGGGATGGTACCAGGTTTGGTGAAGTATGGTGGTGGCAGCATCATGCTGTGGGGATGTTTTTCAGCGGCAGGGACTGGGAGACTAGTCAGGATCGAGGCAAAGATGAACGGAGCAAAGTACGTAGAGATCCTTGATAAAAAACCTGCTCCAGAGTGCTCAGGACCTCAGACTGGGACGACAGCTCACCTTCCAACAGGACAACACCACTAAGCACACAGCCAAGACAACACAGGAGAGGCTTCAGGGCAAGTCTCGGAGTGTCCTTGAGTGGCCCAGCCAGAACCCAGACTTTGGAAAGACCTGAAAATAGCTGTGCAGCGACGCTCTCCATCCAACCTGACAGAGCTTGAGAGGATCTGCAGAGAACAATGGGAGAAACTCCACAAATACAGGTGTGCCAAGCTTGTAGCATCATACCCAAGAAGACTCGAGGCTGTAATTGCTGCCAAAGATGCTCCAACAAAGTACTGAGTAAAGGGTCTGAAAACTTTGCGAATGCACTGTAAGCCTATTTAATAGATTTAAATAACACAAGAAACATGAACAGACTAGATAGAAATAGTCTCACCAGTTGAAAGTACTCTGATCTCGTTGTTTCATTTAATTTAGTGTGTGCAGGGAACTCGCACCGGGGCCCAGGGGAGAAATAACATATTTTCATTTAATCTAGGACCCAATTTGTTATTTTTCAGTGCAGGTGGCATTTCAAAAGCCATCTCCCTCAAAGTTCCAAGTTCAGCCATCAACTCTTGCCCTTATGAAGAGAGATTGGTCGACAATTAGTTGAAAATGTCAGCTAGTCTTCCAATACCAGCTGTGTACATTTATCTTGAGAATTTCCATTGGAGCCAATGTCCCTAAGCTGAATGGCACATGCAGTGAATGGGGGAACTGCGCTGACAGCGTGACAGGGCCTTATATAGTATTCTAGTCAAGCTTATTCAACTATCCAGTGAGGCCTGGCAAGCACAGGACCAATGCAAGCCAAGCCAACCAAACACTTAATCCATGCCATTTGGTCTTAATCCAAGCAACATGTAGAATCAGGCTGCTTTTCAAAAGGAGAAAGGCTGAAGAGATTTTGATCCACATAAGTCTAACAAGTTAAGTTAACAGTGAATGCGATGTTTGTGACAAAATCCTTTAAAGACCAGTATTTTCTATCCATAACCTAATGAAAACATACCTGTATACTGAGTAAAAATATAAATGTAAAGTGTTGGTCCCATGTTTCATGAGCTGAAATAAAATATCCAAGAAATGTTCCATATACATTACACAAAAAGCTTATATCTCTCAAATTTTGTCCACAAATTTGTTTACATTCCTGTTAGTGAACATTTATCCTTTGCCAATATAATCCATCCAACTGACAGGTGTGGCATATCAAGAAGCTGATTAAACTGCATGATTATTACACAGGTGCACCTTGTGCTGGGTACAATAAAAGGCCACTCTAAAATATGCAGTTTTGTCACCCAACACAATGCCGCAGAGTTTTGAGGGAGTGTGCAATTGGCATGCTGACTGCAGGAATGTCCACCAGAGCTGTTGCCAGAGAATTAAATGTTCATTTCTTTACCATAATCCACCTCCAATATCGTTTTAGAGAATTTGGCAGTACATCCAACCGGCATCACAACTCTAGACCACGTGTAACCATGCCAGCCCAGGAACTCCACATCCGGCTTAGTCACCTGCGGGATCGTCTGAGACCAGTCACCTGGACAGCTGATGAAACTGAGGAGTATTTCTGTCTGTAATAAAGCCCTTTTGTGGGGAAAAACTCATTCGGATTGGCTAGGCCTGGCTTCCCAGTTGGTGGGCCTTGCTCCCAAGTGGGTGGGCTTATGCTCTCCCAGGCCCACCCATGGCTGTGTGCCTGCCCAGTCATGTGAAATCCATAGTTTGGGGCCTAATTCATTTTATTTCTATTGACTATTTCTATATGAAATGTAACTCAGTAAAATCGTTGAAATTGTATGTTGCGTTTATATTTTTGTTCAGTGTAGTTACCAAAAATCTCCAGTAGCTCCAATTCCAAATAGCAAAATGCCCCAGTAAATGGTTGCTCTTTAAGGTGGCCTCTGCTGTTGCAATCGTCAATCTAATAATTACAAGTGAACATCAAAATTACTTTGTGGCAGCAATCAAATGCAACTTCTACGTGTTTCTAGAAGACCAAGGCTGGGATTCAATCAAAGGCACGATGCAATCTCTGCGAACATCAGGAAAATGGCCTCTAAAAGGCACATAATCGACAGCGCCTTTGATTGAATCCCGGCCAACCACACAGACATGTGGATTAGACTTCAGATGAAAAAAAGAGACACAGCAGTACAGTTTAACATTCAACTGCCATATAGAATTTATGGAACAGTCTGTTTCTTCCAAACAATAATAATGAACACTATCATTTAAATAGTCTTGGAATATGATGTGACCTAGATGTGTGAAAACGACTGTTCTCAAAAGATGCAGCACGCGTCGAAACATCTCCATAACACTTCTGACAGGTTGCATCTCTAATTACGCTCTTATTTTTATATATTGTACTACTTTTGAATCTGGTCAAAAATCTGGTAGCGTACTATATAGGGAATAGGGTGCTATTTGGGACACATCCTATATCTGCTCTCAGACTGACCTGAAGTATTGTTGCATTTCAGAACTGAAACCGTCGGTGATAACCAAATTGTATTCTGAGCAGTGCTCTCAGAGGACATGGAGGACCAGGATTGCATTTATGACTAGTGGTCGACATCCCAAATGGTACCTTATTCTATACACTATGTAGTGCACTACTTTTCACCAGGACCCTTAAGGCTCTGGTCAAGAGCAGTGCACTATTATAGGGAATAGGGTGCATTTTTGGGACACATCCATGGTGTAAGTGAACACGTTTGTGCATACTACCCTTTAAAATGTGTCTGCAGCGGCATCTGATCTCCTTCAAGAATGAGACGGGGTGTATGTTTTACCCAGTTTGGTTTATGTATTGCATTCTGAAATATTGTTATGCCTTGTTTTATTTTAGCATAACCTTGCAGTCCCCCAGCACAGACAAGAGGATTGCATTTCCAAATAGCATTGTTTTGTGTTGTAGCATAACGTCTGTTCTGTGAATACAAAGATAAGGTGTTTGCATGGTTTGGTATATTTTTTTGCCAAATGCAGTCTCACTGCAGGTAGAGGGCCTATTCTATCAGCATAATGGTTGGTCCTTTCATACTCAATGCAAATTCAATTCCCTAGCAGACCAATCCAGTAATAAAGTAATATCTAATCGGTTATGCATCATCACTTGCAAGACTCTATTGAATGTATTTTAGAGAATTCCCCATTGTATAGCAAAATGGCTCTTACGAATAATTGCTTCCATTTCTAACAGATTTAATACATACAAATAGTTGAATAGCATGGTTCCTCTTGAGTTATGGGTACATTAGAATGGCTCCCTTTCCCATTTGATCCCCAGGCAGTAATCAGCTTGTAGAGAGCTAGCTCCCATAGGGAACATGAAGGACATGAAGGACAGTCCACTCTTTCTTCATAGTCAGACCTATCCTATCCTCTCTGGCAGCTTTACACCTCTTAAAGCCTGTTGAAGATGTACTGTATTAATCATTGTTCAATGATGTTGCCCATTACTGTAGTGGGGGATATGTGAGAGTGTAGTTCTGAACTTGTTGGGCTCTTCGTAGTCTCTTTGTAGACACTTAGTTGAAGACTTTGCCTGCATCCCAAATGGCACCCTATTCCCTATACAGTGCACTACTGAATAAGGATTAGGGTGCCATTTGGGCTGGAGAGTTACAGTTGAATACTTTGAGTTGCTGTGGGGTTTGTGTCAGAAAAGTATGTACTGTATGTAATGTAACCTCTAACAGCTGAATGAGATATGCATTCCATAATGATTGCTTTATGTTTTCAAATTGAAATTAATGAGGGATGTATGACATCAATCTGCATGGTTGTTTTTACTTGCACAAAATATAGCTGGATCGCCCCGTCCTGCCCCTAAAGCTCCACCGCCCTGCAGCGCCCCAACCCAACACACCCCACTCAGCTTTAGGTTCTTAGTGAAACATTCATTATTGGTTTCAAGTGTATTAGACCAAGGCTAAAAAGTATGAAAAGTATGTATGTAATGTAACCTCTAACAGCTGAATGAGATATGCTTTCCATAATGATTTCTTTATGTTTTCAAATTGAAATTAATGAGGGATGTATGACATCAATCTGCATGGTTGTTCAAATTAGACAACCTTAGCTGCAGCTGCCATTTATCAAACGAACAATGGTAATTAGTGTAATTGGCTAATTTAGTTTGGATAAAATATCTGATAAATATTACTCACAATTCAAAGGAGTTTAATCTACATTTCTAACAAGGCATGGCAGGGGTGCAACTTTGGTTTTAAAAGTGTGTGGGGACATAACCTTGCGGGGGTTCTGGGGGTCCTCCCTCAGAATTTTTGGGGCAATCTATTTCCTACATTTCTACACAGTCAAATATTAACCTTTTGGGGTCATTTTGGGGTCCCTTTTATTACAAATAAGAAGAGAATATGTTTCTAAACACTTCTACATGAATGTGGATGCTTCCATAATTATGGATAATCCTGAATGAATCGTGAATAATGACAAGTGAGAAAGTTAGACACACAAATATGGTAACCTCCCTTGTTATTGTAATGGTGAGAGGTTAGCATGTCTTGGGGATATGATATTTGTGCGTCTAAGTTTCTTACTCATTCACGATTATTATTCACGATTCATTCAGGATTATCCGTAATCTTGGTAGCATGCACATTAATAATGTAGAAGTGTTTAGAAACATTCTATTCCTATTAACAATAAAAATTACAATAGATTATTTACCATTCGTTTCTATTGGGCACAAAATAATCTTTAACAACCAAAACAAACAGCAAATGCATCCAACAAATGTATAGAGTCACGAGCTCCATGGTCTGTAGTCATGCTATGAATGTGGGACCAAATACTGTTTACTACTTTAATAAGTTAATTTGTCACAATACTTTTTCTCCCCTAAAATGGGGACTATGTACAAAAAGTGCTCTAATTTCTAAACGGTTCACCCGATATGGACGAAAATACCCTCAAATTAAATTGTATCTTCATAGTCATTGTTTGATTTCAAATCCACACTTTTGGAGTACAGAGCCAAAAGAAGAAAAGATGCTTCACTGACCCAATAATTACAGAGGGCACTGTAATTCATATCAAAGGCCTAACAGTACTCTAGATCTCTTTTTACCTGTACAAAATATAGCTGGATCGCCCCGTCCTGCCCCTAAGGCTCCACCGCCCTGCAGCGCCCCAACCCAACACACCCCGCCCAGCTTTAGGATCTTAGTGAAACATTCATTATTGGTTTCAAGTGAATTAGGCTTTTCTTATCTCTCTTTTGCTAGTCCTGCCGGTTTTGACCCTTGCCTGCCATGACTCTGAACCCGCCTGCCTGACCATACTGCCTGCCCTGACCTCGAGCCTGCCTGCCACTCTGTAACTCGACTCTGACCTTGTTTATGATATTTTGCCTGACCACTCTGAGGTGTCTGCATGGTTCTAAAGTACACCAACACCGCTTTTTGTATCACAGTGCAATGATAAAACTGGGCGGGACAAAAATGCAATTTCAGAATGTGGAGGGGTCATGTCCCCACGTTCCCATTGAAAGTTGTGGCCCTGAGGCAGGGTGTTCCCTTGCTGGTTCTCTCTGCCAATTTCAACATTCATCTTGTTTCTGAAACACCGGTTTGTGTAATGACAATAACCCTATATAGGATAAGATGAATATAAACTTTTCTGATGTCAAACCTAAAATAAATGGCTAAATATTATTTTAGGATCCTGAGATTACCGATGGATGTTGGACTTCATAGCCTCATCTACAATGATTGATCTAGACTTCTCACATTTCCTAGAAACCAAAGAGAGGTAAATTAACACAAAGAAACCAAAGGGTTGATTGGTTCCCCTAACCTGTATTCAGATCCATAACAACAGATCACTGGAAGTCTGAACATCAAAAGTGCTTAGCCTGCATATTTCCTCAGATAGATACTCCTACTCTATAGATGTACATCAAAGAGAACGACTCACTAAAAAAGAGAAACACTTGTTTAGCCTTTGTCACACCTTGATCTGTTTCACCTGTCTTTGCGATTGTCTCCACCCCTCTCCAGGTGTCGCCAATCTTCCCCATTATCCCCTGTATTTATACCTGTGTTCTCTGTTGGTCTGTTGCCAGTCCGTCTTGTTTGTACAATTCAACCAGCTGTTTGTGGCCAGCTCCTGCTTTTTCCATTCTCTCTTTTCTCGCCCTCCTGGTTTTGACCCTTGCCTGTCCTGCCTCCAAGCCCGCCTGCCTGACCACTCTGCCTGCCAACCTGAACATTTGTCGCCCTCTGGATTACTGACCTCTGCCTTACCCTGACCCTGAGCCTGCCTGCCGCCAGGTACCATTGCCCCACCTCTGGTTTACTGACCCCTGCCTGCCTTGACCTGTCTATTGTCTGCCCCTGTTGGAAAATTAAACTATTGTTTATTCGACATGGTCTGCATCTGGGTCTTACCTTCATACCTGATAGTACGAACTGGCCATGACTGACCCAGCAGAGCTGCGCAACTCCATCTCCTCCCAAATATCCCCCATTGGTAGGTACAAGGAATTGCATCGTGGGCTGATGGAGGGGGTTCAAACATTGGCTGAGCGCCATGACCAAGCGTTGGACATGCTGCTGGAGCAATTTGTCTGGGGGGCGGCCTGCCCCTGTGATAATCCCACTGCCACTCAGCAACTCGGCAGTTAACTTCTTTGGGATAGGGGGCAGTATTTTCACATCCGGATAAAAAACGTACCCGATTTAATCTGGTTACTACTCCTGCCCAGTAACTAGAATATGCATCTAATTATTGGCTTTGGATAGAAAACACCCTAAAGTTTCTAAAACTGTTTGAATGGTGTCTGTGAGTATAACAGAACTCCTATGGCAGGCAAAAACCTGAGAAGATTTCATGCAGGAAGTGGCCTGTCTGACAAGGTGTTGTTGTTCTTGCTTCTGTTTATTGAAGAGTCAGGATCTTAGCTGTAACGTGACACTTCCTACGGCTCCAATAGGCTCTCAGAGCCCGGGAAAAACCTGAACGATGACGAGGCAGCCTCTGGCTGAAACACATTATCGCCTTTGCCAAGTGGTCTATCAGAGGACAATGGAATTAGGCGCGTGCCCAATTCGACCCCGTGTAGTATTTTCTTTCGGCTGTTTACCTAATTGCAGATTCCCGGTCGGAATATTATCGCTTTTTTACGAGAAAAATTGCATAAAAATTGATTTTAAACAGCGGTTGACATGCTTCGAAGTACGGTAATGAAATATTTAGAAATCTTTTGTCACGAAATGCGCCGTGCGCATGACCGTTATTTACCATTGGGATAGTGTCTAGAACGCACGAACAAAACGTCGCTGATGGAACATAACTATGGATTATTTTGGACCAAACCTACATTTGTTATTGAAGTAGAAGTCCTGGGAGTGCATTCTGACGAAGAACAGGAAAGGTAATCAAACCTTTCTAATAGTAAATCTGATTTTGGTGAAGGCTAAACTTGGTGGGTGTCAAATTAGCTAGCCCTGTGATGCCGGGCTATCTACTTAGAATATTGCAAAATGTGCTTTCACCGAAAAGCTATTTTAAAATCGGACATATCGAGTGCATAGAGGAGTAATGTATCTATAATTCTTAAAATAATTGTTATGCTTTTTGTGAACGTTTATCGTGAGTAATTTAGTAAATTGTTAGTAAATTCGCCGGAAGTTTGCGGGGGGTATGCTAGTTCTGAATGTCACATGCTAATGTAAAAAGCTGGTTTTTGAGATAAATATGAACTTGATTGAACAAAACATGCATGTATTGTATAACATAATGTCCTAGGTGTGTCATCTGATGAAGATCATCAAAGGTTAGTGCTGCATTTAGCTGTCTTCTGGGTTTTTGTGACATTATATGCTAGCTTGAAAAATGGGTGTCTGATTATTTCTGGCTGGGTACTCTGCTGACATAATCTAATGTTTTGCTTTCGTTGTAAAGCCTTTTTGAAATCGGACAGTGTGGTTAGATTAACGAGAGTCTTGTCTTTAAATAGCTGTAAAATAGTCATATGTTTGAGAAATTGAAGTAATAGCATTTCAAAGGTATTTGAAAATCGCGCCACAGGATTCAACTGGCTGTTACGTAGGTGGGACGAATTCGTCCCGCCGGTCCTAGAGAGGTTATTAACAGCGCCACCCCATCGGGCCCTCTACCTTCCCAGGGACACCGGTTACCTCCTCTGGAATGCTTTAATGGAGAGCCAAGCGCCTGTCAGGCGTTTCTAGCTCAGTGTGTCCTCATTTTCGAGCTTCAGCCCTCCTCCTTCCACTCGGATCGCTCCAAAATAGCCTACCTCATCACTCTGATGGCTGGAAGGGCTCTCACATGGGCTACCGCTGTATGGGAACAGCAGCCGGCCATATGCACGAGGCTGGAGGGGTTCGTGGGAGAGGTGAGGACAGTCTTTGATGCCCCATTCTCGGGAGAGAAGCTGCCCGGAAGCTAATCCAGCTCCTGCAGGACACCCAAACTGTGGCCGACCATGCAGTGGATTTCTGTATGTTGGCAGCGGAGAGTGCGTGGAACCCGGAAGCAGTGTTCGACATGTTCCTTCATGGCGTCTCTGAGGAGGTTAAGGACGAGCTTGCGGCTCGGGAGTTACCCACAGATTTTGACTCCTTCATCGCTTTGACCATCCGCATCGATGGGCGATTGCAAGAACGACGGATGGAGAGGAAATACGATTTCAGTCGCAAGTCCAGGGATTCCACCTCGCCTCCGAGTCATCTCTGAAGTCCCCAACGGTCCCATGGCCGAGTGCACCTGACATTTCCTGACCTTCCTCGAGAGTCACCAAGGAGGGCCGAGGCACTGTTTCCTGAGCCCATGCAACTAGGCAGGGCTGGGCTGTCGCCAGCGGAACAGCTACACCGGATCAGCACAAGGAGCTGTCTGTGCGGGACTTTTGGTCATTTGGTGTCCTCTTGCCCGGTAAAAGACCAGGCTCACCGGTAGGAGCGAGTGCTCTGGTGGGCCATATGGGGAACTTTTCTGCGTCCCTGACTCACACCCCTTTTCATGTCATTCTGCTTTGGGGAAACCAGTCCAAATCTCTCCGGGTCCTCATTGACTCTGGGACTTATGAGAGCTTTTTGGACGCCACACTGGGTTCCGAGCTGAACATCCCCACTCAGCCCCTCTCCATTCCCGTGGATGTTATAGTGTTGGACAGGCACTCTATAGGTCGGGTCACCCATAACACCACTCCCATCAACCTACATGTGTCAGGGAATCACAGAGAGACCATTCAGTTCCTGCTCATCAAGTATACCCAGATCCCCATGGTTTTGGGATTCTCCTGGCTTCAGGACACAACCCACTCATCAACTGGTCTACGGGTGCCATCATGGGCTGGAGTCCGTTCTGCCATGCACATTGTCTGAAGTCGGCGCAACCTGCCCCGGGACATCTTCCTGGGTTCTTGGAGATGGTTCCGGATCTCTCCGCCATTCCCGTGGAGTACCAGGATCCCCAGGAGGTGTTCAGCAAGTCCCGGACTACTTCCCTTCTGCCGCCCTGCCCCTATGACTGCAGAATTGACCTTCTCTCTAGCACCATGCCGCCCCGGGGGTGTCTGTACTCGCTGTCGGGACCTGAAAGCAAGAGTATGGAGGACTACATTGGGGACTCCCTAGCTACTGGATGTATCCATCCCTCTTCCGGGGACTCAATGACATTACTGTGAAGAACCGTTATCCACTATCACTCATTTCCTTGGACTTCGAGCTGCTCTAGGGGGCCACTATGTTCCCCAAGCTGGATCTACGTAACGCCTGCCACCTGGTGTGGATATGAGAGGGGGGGCAAGTGGAAGACTGCCTTCCACACAGCCAGCGGCTACTACGAATATCTGGTCATGCCCTTTGGCCTCACCAATGCTCCTGCCGTGTTCCAGGCTCTGATGAATGACGTTCTCCGCAACATGCTGAACCGGTTCGTCTTCATATACATTGATGACATCCTCGTCTTCTCCCGCTCCCCCCAAGAACATGTGTTCCATGTCCGGCAGGTTCTTCAGCGCCTTCTGGAGAACAAGTTGTTCAGTAACGCGGAAAAGTGAGAGTTCCTTCGCTCCACCATTCCCTTTCTGGGCTACATCATCTCTGCTGGGAGCGTCAAGATGGATCCCGAGAAGGTGAAAGCAGTGGTGGATTGGCCTCAGCCTACGTCCAGTGTGCAGCTGCAACGCTTCCTGGGGTTTGCCAACTTTTATCGCCGCTTTAACCCTGGGTTACGGCACCCTGGACTCCCCCCTGTCTGCCCTCACCTCTATCAAGGTTCCGTTCACATGGTCCACGGCTGCGGACTGGGAGTTCCGGGACATTAAACACCGCTTCACCACGGCTCCGATCCTGGTTCATCCGGACCCTTCCCATCAGTTCGTGGTGGAGGCCGATGCTTTGGATGTCGGAGTGGGGGATGTTCTGTCCCAACGTTCTGCCCTGGACCTTAAGCTGCATCCCTGCGCCTTCTTCTCCCACCGCCTCATCGCCGTGGAGAGGAATTACGATGTGATGTGGGGAATCGGGAGCTTTTCGCGGTGAAGATGACATTGGAGGAATGGAGGTACTGGCTCGAAGGGGCGGAGCATCCACTCATTGTGTGGACCTACCACAAAAACCTGGAGTATCTCCGCACCGCCAAGCGCCTCAACTCCAGGCAGGCAAGATGGGCCCTGCTGTTTACCCGGTTCAACTTTTCTCTCTCCTACCGGCCGGGGTCCAAGAACAAATGCCCTGTCTCACCGCTATAACCCCACGGCTACAACCCAGGAGCACGAGACCATCCTTCCCACCTTGTGCCTGGTGACAGCACTCAACTGGGGTATCGGGAAACAGGTCCGGGAGGCGCAGCGGTCCAAGCTGAACCCTGGGGGTGCCCAGATAACCCGGATGTTCGTGCCTGATGCTATCCACTCCGCAGTCCTGTAGTGGGCCCATTCCTCCAGGCTTGACTGCCACCCGGGTTCTCGGCGGACCCTGGCCTTCGTGCGACAACGGTTTTGGTGGCCTACCATGGTTCCGGACGTTGCCACCTGCACGGTCTGTGCATGGAACAAGACCCCTTCGACAAGCTCCGACTGGCCTCCTCCAACCACTGCACGTCCCACATCGCCCCTGGTCTCACATTGCCCTGGACTTTGTCACGGGTCTCCCCCATCTGATGGCAACACTACCATCCTGACCATGGTAGATCGCTTTTCTAAGGCCGCCCACTTCCTTCCTCTCTGCAAGTTACCCTCTGCCAAGGAGATGGCCCAGCTCATGGTGCAGCACGTCTTCCGGATCCATGGGCTGCCAGTGGACATGGTTTCCGACCGTGGCCCTCAGTTCTCATCCCGGTTCTGGAAAGCGTTCTGTACCCTCATTGGGTTGTCAATCAGCCCGTCCTCCGGGTTCCACCCCCAGTCCAACAGCCAGTCGGAGCAAGCCAACCAGGACCTCGAGACCACCCTGCGCTGCCTGGTCTCCGCTAACCCCACCACCTGGAGCCAGCAGCTGGTGTGGGTGGACAACACCTACAACACCCTTCCCTGCTCTGCCACGGGCCTATCACCGTTTGAGAGTTCCCTGGGGTATCAGTCCCCACTCTTCCCTGAGCAGGAAGAGGAGGTTGGCAAACCTTCTGCCCAGATGTTTGTCTGCCGCTGTCATTGTACCTGAAGGAGACCCCCGTCGGCCCTACTCAAGACCACCTCCAGGTATCGACGACAAGCGGATCGCCGCTATCGTCTCAGGCAGAAGGTATGGCTATCCACCTGGGATCTGCCCCTCCGTGTGGGTTCCCACAAATTCTCCCCCCGCTTAATTGTCCCATTCCCCATCTTAAAGATCATTAGCCCCTCTGCTGTTTGTCTTCTGTTGCCCCGTACCTTTTTAATACAATTGCATGTGTCCAGAGTCAAACCCATATCTCACAGCCATTTGTCTCTCATTTCCAGCCCCACCATAGTCTCATCAACGGCCAACTGGCTTCAGACCCCTTGACTTTTCAACATTTTGTTACGTTACAACCTTATTCTAAAATGTATTAAATCGTTTTTTCCACCTCATCAATCTATACACATACCCCATAACAACAAAGCAAAAAACATTTTTTAGACATTTTTGCTAAAGTATTCAGACCGTTTACTCAGTACTTTGTTGAAGCATCTTTGGCAGTGATTACAGCATTGAGTCTTCTTGAGTATGACGCTCGAAGCTTGGCATATCTGTATTTGAGTAGTTTCTCCCATTCTTCTCTGCAGATCCTCTCAAGCTCTGTCAGGTGTGATGGGGAACGTTGCTGCACAGCTATTTTCAGGTCTCTCCAGAGATGTTTGATTGGGATCAAGGACATTAAGAGACTTATCCCGAAGCCACTACTGCATTGTATTGGCTGTGTGCTTAGAGTCGTTGTTTACATACACTAAGTTGACTGTGCCTTTAAACAGCTTGAAAAATTCCAGAAAATGATGTCATGGCTTTAGAAGCTTCTGAAAGGCTAAATTACATCATTTGAGTCAATTGGAGGTGTACCTGTGGATGTATTTCAAGGCCTACCTTCAAACTCAGTGCCTCTTTGCTTGACATCATGGGAAAATCAAAAGAAATCAGCCAAGACCTCAGAAAAAATATTGTAGACCTCCACAAGTCTGGTTCATCCTTGGGAGCAATTTCCAAATGCCTGAAGCTACCACATTCATCTGTACAAACAATAGTACACAAATATAAACACCATGGGACCACGCAGCCGTCAAACCGTTCAGGAAGGAGACGGGTTCTGTCTCCTAGAGATAAATGTACTTTGGTGCAAAACGTGCAAATCAATCCCAGAACAACAGCAAAGGACCTTGTGAAGATGCTGGAGGAAACGGGTACAAAAGTATCTCTTTCCACAGTAAAATGAGTCCTATATTGACATGACCTGAAAGGCCGCTCAGCAAGGAAGAAGCCACTGTTCCAAAACCGCCATGAAAATGCCAGACTACGGTTTGCAACTGCATATGGGGACAAAGATCATTCTTTTTGGAGAAATGTCCTCTGGTCTGATGAATCAAAATAGAACTGTTTGGCCTGATGACCATCATTATGTTTGGAGGAAAAAGGGGGAGGCTTGCAAGCCGAAGAACACCATCCCAACCGTGAAGCACGGGGGTGGCAGCATCATGTTGTGGGGGTGCTTTGCTGCAGGAGGGACTGGTGCATTTCACAAAATAGATGGCATCATGAGGATGGAAAATGATGTGGATATATTGACACAACATCTCAAGACGTCAGTCAGGAAGTTAAAGCTTGGTCGCAAATGGGTCTTCCAAATGGACAATGACCCCAAGCATACTTCCAAAGTTGTGGCAAAATGGCTTAAGGACAACAAAGTTAAGGTATTGGAGTGGCCATCACAAAGCCCTGACCTCAATCCCATAGAAAATTTGTGGGCAGAACTGAAAAAGCACATGTGAGCAAGGAGGCCTACAAACTTGACTCAGTTACACCAGCTCTGTCAGTAGGAATGGGCCAAAATTCACCCAACTTATTGTGGTAAGCTTGTGGAAGGCTACCCGAAACGTTTGACCCAAGTTAAACAATTTAAAGGCAATGCTACCAAATACTAATTGAGTGTATGTAACTCTGACCCAATGGAAATGTGATGAAATAAATAAATGCTGAAATAAATCCCCCTCTCTATTATTATTCTGACATTTCACATTCTTAAAATAAAGTAGTGATCCTAACTGACCTAAGACAGGACATTTTTACTAGGATTACATTGCAAAAATTGTGAAAAACTGAGTTTAAATGTATTTCACAAAGGTGTATGTAAACTTCCAACTTCAACTGTATATATGGCTGAGGTCCACCTTATCTGCTGTTAATATTATGTCACTGACATGCAGCAAATGAAAATGTACTGAATGACAGTGGCTCTAGCAAAGCTCTAACCTAATGTAGATAACCAACATACTATAATATCCTTCCTAGTTAGCTTGTAGAAAACCAGCAAATTTCTTAAATGGTTTTCCTATTTCCTGAGGGCAATAACGTTATGTGGGGTAAACTCAAGGGGGGGGGGGGGGTGTCTGTCTCTTTGTTAACAACAGCTGGTGCGCAATCTCTAATATTAAGGAAGTTTTGAGGTTCTGCTTGCCTGAGTTCGAATACCTCATGATATTCTGTTGACCATACTATTTCCCAACACAAAGTGATGCCAGTGCTAAGACCGTACTCAATGAGCTGTATAGGACCATACTGTAGGCAAACAAGAAAATGCTCACCCTGTGATGGTGCTTCTAGTGGCCATTGACTTTAATGCGGGAGAACTGAAATCAGTCTTACCTAATTTCTACCAGCATATCAATTGTGCAACTCGAGGCGTAAATACTCTAGGTCACCTTTACTCCACACACAGATGTATACAAAGCTCTCCCTCACTCTCCATTTGGCACATCTGACCATAACTCTATCCTCCTGATTCCCACTTAAAGCAGAAATTCAAAAAGGAAGTACCAGTGACATGCTCAATGCGGAGGTGGTCCCTCCAAAAAACCATCAAACAGGCAAAGAGTCAATACAGGATTAAAATCGAAACCTTACTACATTGGCTCTGACGATTGTCGCACGTGGCTGGATTTGCAAACTATCACTGATTACAAAGGGGAACTCAGCCGCGAGCTGCCCAGTGACGCGTGCCTACCAGACGAGCTAAATGCCTTCTATGCCTGCTTCGAAGCAACACTGAACCATGCATGAGAACACCAGCTGTTCTGGATGACTGTGTGATCACGCTCTCCGTAGCTGATGTGAGTAAGACCTTTAAACAGATCAACATTCACAAGGCTGCAGGGCCTAGATGGATTACCAGGACGCATACCCTGAGCACACGCTGACCAGCTGGAAAGTGTTTTCACTGAAATCTTCAACCTCTCCGTGACCCAGTCTGTAACACCTACATGTTTCAAGCAGACCACCATTGTCCCTGTGCCAAAGAACGCCACGGTTACCTGTCTAAATGACTACCGCCCCACAGCACTCACATCTGTAGCCATGAACTGCTTCAAAAGGCTGGCCATGGCTCACATCAACAACATCATCCCAAACATCCTGGACCCACTCCAATTCGCATACCGCCCCAGACACCCTATGGTGTTGAACGCTGAGCTGTAGTCAATTAATAGTATTCTCACATAGGTGTTCCTTTTGTCAAGGTGGGAAAGGGCAGTGTAGAGTGCATTAGAGATTGCATCATCTATGGATCTGTTGGGGTAGTATAGTATGCAAATTGGAGTGGGTCTAGGGTTTCTGGGATAATGGTGTTGATGTGAGCCATGACCAGCCTACAAACGTGAGTACCACGGCTCGGTAGTCATTTAGGCAGGTTACCTTAGTGTTCATGGGCACAGGCACTATGGTGGTCTGCTTAAAACATGTTGGTATTACAGACTTGGACAGGGAGAGGTTGAAAATGTCAGTGAAGACACTTGCCAGTTGGTCAGCGTATGCTCTCAGTACACGTCCTGGTAATCCGTCTGGCTCCACGGCCTTGTGAATGCTGACCTATTTAATGGTCTTACTCACATCGGCTGCGGAGAGCTTGATCACACAGTCTTCGGGAACAGCTGGTGCTCTCATGCATGTTTCAGTATTATTTGCTTCGAAGCAAGCATAGAAGTAGTTTAGCACATCTGGTTGGCTCGTGTCACTGGGCAGCTCTCGGCTGTGCTTCCCTTTGTAGTCTCTAATGGTTTGCAAGACCTGCCACATCCGACGAGCATCACAGCCGGTGTAGTACGATTCGATCTTAGTCCTGTATTGACGCTCTGCCTGTTTGATGGTTTGTTGGAGGGCATAGCGGGATATGTGATAAGCTTCCGGGTTAGAGTCCCGCTCCTTGAAAGAGGCAGCTCTAGCCTTTAGCTCAGTGCGAATGTTGCCTGTAATCCATGGCTTCTGGTTGGGGTATGTACGTACGGTCACTATGGGGACAACGTCATCGATGCACTTATTGATGAAGCCAATGACTGATGTGGTGTACTCCTCAATGTCATCGGTGGTATCCCGGGACATATTCCAGTCTCTCCTAGCAAAACAGTCCTGTAGCTTAGCATCTGCTTCATCTGACCACTTTTCTATTGATCTAGTCACTGGTGCTTCCTGCTTTAATTTTTGCTTGTAAGCCGGAATCAGGAGGATAGAATTATGGTCAGATATGCCAAATGGAGGAAGAGGGAGAGCTTTGTATGTGTCTCTGTGTGTGTGGAGTAAATGTGGTCCAGAGTTTTTTCCTCTGGTTGCACATTTAACATGCTGATAGAAATTTGGTAAAATGGATTTAAGTTTCCCTGCATTAAAGTCCCTGGCTACTAGGAGCGCCGCCTCTGGGTGAGCGTTTTCTTGTTTGCTTATGGCGGAATACAGCTCATTCAATGCTGTCTTAGTGCCAGCCTCTGACTGTTGTGGTATGTAAACAGCTATGAAAATACAGATAAACTCTCTAGGTAGGTAGTGTGGTCTACAGTTTATCATGAGATACTTTACCTCGGGCGAGCAATAGCTCGAGACTTCCTTAGATATCGTGCACCAGCTGTTATTTACAAAAATACATTGTCCGCCGCCCCTTGTCTTACCAAATGGCTGCTATTTGCATTGACCCCTTTTAGTTTTTTGTTTTTGTGCACTGACTTTCTTTCACTGGCTCTATGCACACTCATTGGATTCTACCCATACACACTACACTGACACTCCAACACACACACTCTCACACAGACACTTTCACACTCTTCACATACTCTGATGCTACTATCCTGATTGCTTAATCACTTTTACCCCTACCTACATGTACATATTACCTCAACTGCCTAATCTACGTCATACTCCTCCCTGCACATTGACTCGGTCCCGGTACTTCTTGTTTATAGCCTTGTTATTGTTATTTGATTGTGTTACTATTTTATTTTGCACATTTTAGACTATACCTGTTCTATTCAGCGCGTGTTATAAATACATTTTGTTTTGATTCAATTTTTTTATTGTGTTGTGTGTGGGAGGGATGGAGGGAGGGATGGAGGGAGGGAAGAACATTAGCTTTTAACAGTGATTACATATTACACCTGATCAGAAGATCAATACAAAATCACTATCTATGCCTCCAAGGATAATTTGACTGTTTGCCTCTCACTGAGCTTTGGAATGGATTAACCAAGGCAAATGAATTCCCAAGATAATATCAACATTGATTATAAAAACCATCAGCTATTTTCCTATTTAACTGTCTTGAACTCCCTTGTTATTCTGTCAGTGAATGCACTGTTGCCATTTACTTGCACGCAGGGAAATATGAATGAGCAAACAATGAATGTGACAAAATGTGAAATTCTCCAGACCCTATCCAAGGTCTCATTTCACAAGCTGTGCTGTGGAGGGAGCATGAGGAGGGAACCGAAGATAGATAGATAGTCTATCAACAGCCTTTAGGAGGAGGGTTACAGGGATTTGTCTCCAAAGGAATTTATCCGAATTCAGTCAGGATAAATCTGATGGAAGCTTTATCCCCTCTCAGAACGTATCTAAGTGCCAAAAACCCAATGGTTGAGTCAATTTAATCTCAAGTATCAGAGCATTATTAAAACCAAGCAACTCAGAATTAATAAAGCCCAGAAGGAATTACCCCAGCCCTTGATTGTGACGAGAGCTCGTGCGGGTCACTTTTCACCAACAATATTCCTGCACTCAATCACTGCACCAATGATCCATAAGTAGTAGCTGCTAGAAGTCTGTCACTCTAAAATGAATCTCCAATGCTAATATATGTTTTGATCAACCTTTGTAGAACACTCCATCATCTGAAAAGTGAGTATTATGTACTTCTTTAGATGTATGCCTACTGAATTTACACAAGTGCAATAAAAAACTCAACGCTGTTGGCTAAACTGTGAAACTATACAATAACATTTTAATTCACTGAACACAAGTGAGGGAAAAGCAGCTTTGGCCTTCAGTGTTCAGAGTAACAAACCCCTGGGCATACGGTTAGATGGTGTTTTGACATTAACTCAGTATTACGCCCTAAAGCTAAACTAAACATGTCAACGTCAGAGTGTGCATAACATAATTATCATTAAAAACATTTTGACAGCTTCTACTTTGCCAGCAAGAAAGTCGATCAACGAGTAAAAACAGCAGTTGCATTTTGATGGTCACGTGGGAAATCTGCATCGAGAAGTGATTCCCCTGACTCAGTTCTAATGAGAGGCCTGTTCAGCTCTTAACTGAGCTTGATCTGCATAACCGTTTGTAAATTGAAGTTGTTTTTTTGTGTGATTTTGTATTCCTTCGCCAAATAGCCAACAGTTTTCCCGATCTACATATTGATTTATGTCTGAGGTGAGCAGGTTAATTAAATGTGTAAATAGTGAGGCAGCAACATTATATTGAGCATAGAGGACAGAGAAGAGAGGAGTCGGTCCTTTAGATGTTAAAATAGCAAATCGGTACGGCATAACTAGGGAACATAATCAACAACACAGGAGGATGATCTGGAATCGGATTAAGTAGCTGGCATAAGGCACTTGGGCTCAATTTGAGGTTTTGTTACGCATCTGTAATGAGGTGGTGAGGTGTCCATGGACTAACACAGGGGAGAGGAGGAGACGTTTCGCAGACCACTTCCAGACAACTGACTCCTAAAATAAGTTCCAAATGGCACCCTATTCCCTATAGAGTGCACTACTTTGACCAGGGCACATAGGGCTGAAGTCAAACGTAGTACACTATATAGGGAATATGGGACCATTTGTGATGCAGCCCTAGAATTTTAGACAGCAGCGTTAGCAGGAAGGATTTATTTCCCCAAAGGGACCCTCCAAACAAGGCAAACCCCATTTTAAATAGTGATATATCAGTGTCAAAATCCTAACTTATTCTCTCTGGTCCTTAAATATTAATTTAAGTCAACATCAAACCAATATATAGTATTTACCACACCTGTCATTTTGAAGATTTTGAATTACTAGATGAATTACTAGATGAGTCACTTTCAGCATGGTGGGCATTTACAGTTCTGGGGTTGTCGAACTAATACAGGGCATGCAATATCAAAATAACAGCCAACCATCTGTCCTTATCAGCCATGTGAGGTCTGAGACATCAACCAGATTCTGAGTCTGAAATTCAAGCACGTTCGTTGTTACTATTGCCCACAGCAGTCTGTGATAAAAGGGGGCTAGCCAGACAGTGACAGATATTGATGTTGAAAGTTTGAAGCTGTCTTGCATATTCTATGACATGTAACAGACAAGTGGACGCTTCAATTTAAGTAAAATGTGAGGGCTGAGATAAGTATTGCTGTTTGGACAGGAAATCTAGAAAATGGCTTTCATCTCAGATCATTCAATGAGGAATCTCTCTATAAGTAAGAGATATAATAGTGAAACCTCTAATTTCAAGACTGGAAAAAACAGAACTGGTTTAAAATGCTATTTGAAATCACTCCAGGCAGGCTAAAGCTCAAATGCTCAAAGTATTTGAAAGATTTAAAATAGTATTTGAACCCAAGTCTGGTAAAAAAAAAAAAACATAATCCCTAACTCATACTGTAGTTATGGCACCCAGACAGAGAGAGTCCAGACCCCATGTGGTTACTAGTCTATACAGAGCCTGCAAGAGGTGTTACATAGTGTCCTCACCAGAAAACTAATCCCCTCATGGCAGCTGTAAAATAACTAATCAATATCACCCTTGTAATTTGTGCCAATGCAGAACTGAACATCCAGCCAGGGAGGGATTATGGCAAGTTTAAATATGGCCCTCAGCTCCCAGACGTCTTTCTTCTGCTTCAGGGAGGTTATGGCTCCGCTCCTGGATCCTATGAAATCCTCCACCACTCACCAGCCAGCCAACTGCATTTGTTTTCATCGTCTGGCGCCCCAAAAGAGCAAGGCTGTATGCGTCCCAAATGGCACTCTATTCCCTATATACTGCACTACGTTTGACCAGAGCAGTATAGGCCCTAGTCAAAAGTAATACACTATATAGGGAATATGGTGCCATTTGGACCGCAGACGCAACAAGTCCCTGTGCATCCATCTTATTAATCAGCGGCACCAGAGACGCTCATGCTGAGCGAAGTAATAGATCCATGAGTGCTGCTGATTGACCTGAGAAGATTCACTGGCTGCCGGTATTGATCCCTTGCCCAAGCCTGTGCCCAAGAATATCATTCCCCCCCATCACCAGACAGCAGAAGAAGGACACTGAGGTGGTGGTGGCTCATTCCCCCATTCCCAGACAGCAAGTGGTGGTGGAGGCGGCTCACTGGCATCACACAGGGAACACTTTGATTAGGAGATCAAACACAACATGCTAGGACCCACACACACACACTCAAGCAACACTGAACCATGCATGAACCATACATGAGAGCACCAGCTGTTCCGGACGACTGTGTGATCTCGCTTTCCGTAGCCGATGTGATTAAGACCTTTAAACAGGTTAACATTCGCAAGGCCAGACAGAATACCAGGGTGCGTACTCAGAGCATGCACTGACCAGCTGGCAAGTGTCTTCAATGACATTTTCAACCTATCCCTGACCCAGTCTGTAATACCAGATTGTTTCAAGCAGACCACTATAGTCCCCGTGCCCAAGAATGCCAAGGTAATCACCCAACACATAGCACACACATCTACAGTATAGCCATGAAATGCTTTGAAAGGCTGGTCATGGCTCACATCAACACCATCATCCCGTACACCCTGGACCCACTCCAATTCTTATACCGCCCCAACAGATCCACAGATGACGTAATATTTTTTGCACTCCACACTGCCCTCACCCACCTGGACAAAAATAATACCTATGTAAGTATGCTGTTCATTGAATAAAGCTCAGCATTCAACAATCACAGTCCACTCCAAGCTCATCTCCAAGCTCAGGACCCTGGGACTGAACACCTCACTCTGCAACTGGACCCTAGACTTCCTGACGGGCCGTCCCCAGGCGGTGAGGGTAGGCAACAACACATCCACCACGCTGACATCAACATGGAGGCCCCTCAGGGGTGTGTGCTTAGTCCATCTATACCATGCGGTTTCAGAGGAAGGCCTAAAAAATTATCAAAGACTCCTGCCACCCAAGTCATAGACTGTTCTCTCTGCTACCGCACGGTAAGCGGTACCAGTGCACCAAGTTTGGAACCAACAAGACCCTGAATAGCTTCTACCCCTAAGCCATAATGCTGCCAAACAAGACTGCTAAGTACCTAATCAAATGGCCACCCGATCAACCTACATTGACCCATTTTTGCACTAACTCTCTTGCACTGACTCTATGCACACACACTGGACTCTACTCACACACATACTTACACCCCAACACACACATACATTACGCCCACACACAAACAACATGCACACGCATGTATACTGACACCACACACACTTTCACACTCACCACATATGCTGATGCTACTGTCGATCTGTCCTGTTGCCTAGTCACTTTACCCCGACCTATATGTACATAGCTATCTCAATTAACTCATAACCCTGCACATCGACTCAGCACTGGTACTCCCTGTATATAGCCATGTTATTTTTACTTGTTATTGTTATTTGTCAAATCACTGTGTATTTATTCCTCGTGTTATTTTTTATTTTTATCTTTAACTCTGCATTATTGGAAAAGTACCCATAAGTCAGCATTTCACTGCTAGTCTAAACCTGTTGTTTACGAAGCATGTGACAAATACAATTGTATTAGATTTTTGATTTGACATTCATTACTGATGCCACACACTTACACCCACACGCTGCTGCTAAATTCTTATTGATTTGATTTATTACTACCATTACGCTGCTGTTCCCTATATATTGACTGCCATTACCATTAGTATGCATCTATTTATCTTGCCACTGGTCACTATTACTCCTATTTGCATGGTCATATTACCATTAGTATATTACCATATGATTTATATAGTCACTTTTCAGCACTGTTTACACTGCTATATTGTTTGCTATTATTATTTGTTATGTATCCTACTACCAGTCATTTTCTCCTAATCCCTGTCTACATGTACATCACAGGAGGTTGGTGGCACCTTCGTTGGGGAGGACTGGCTCGTGGTACTGGCTGGAGAGGAGTAAGTGGAATGGTTTCAAATACATTAAACACATGGTTTCCAGGTGTTTGATGCCATTCCATTCTCTCCGTTCCAGCCATTATTATGAGCCATCCTCCCCTCAGATGCCTCCACTGACGTACATATCTACCTCAACTACTCCAGAATACCTGCACACTGTACATGTGGTACTGCCACTGACCCTGCCAGCTTACTCTCTCCTGTATTTTATTTCTCATGTTTTTTTTTAATTACATTTTCCTAGTTATACTATTTTGATATTGAATACTGCATTGTTGCGAAGGGCTCACAAGTTAAGCATTTCACTTGAAAATTGATCCGAGGAGTAAGTAGGGATTTAGACTTAATGGAAACAAGATGCTGTATTTTTTGTGTGTGTTTGAAACAGCAGTCTTATGCTGCGTAGTCAGGTTGTACCTTATCTTGAGGTAAACTTGTACCTAGAATGGGAAGAGAATCGGATCTACGCTGAACAAAAAATGAACGCAACATGCAACAATTTCAAAGATTTTTCTGAGTTCCAGTTCATATAAGGAAATCAGTCAATTGAAATAAGTTAATTAGGCCCTAATCTATGAATTTCACATGACTGGGAAATGTTCGTCACTGATACCTTAAAAATAGGTAGGGGCGTGGATCATAAAACCAGTCAGTATCTGGTGTGACCACCATTTGCCCCCTGCAGCACAACACACCTCCTTCGCATAGAGTTAATCAGGCTGTTGAATGTGGCCTATGTAATGTTGCCCCACTCGTCTTCAATGGCTGTGCGAAGTTGCTGGATATTGGCGGGAACTGGAACACGCTGTCGTACACGTCAATCCAGAGCATCCCAAACATGCTCAATGGGTGACATATCTGGTGAGTATGCAGGCCATGGAAAAATTGGGACATTTTCAGCTTCCAGGAATTGTGTACAGATCCTTGAGACATAGGGCCGTGCATTATTATGCTGAAACAAGAGGTGATGGAGTCGGATTAATGGCAAGTCAATGGGCCTCAGGAATTTCGTCACGGTGTCTCTGTGCATTCAAATTGCCATCAATAAAATGAAATTGTGTTCGTTGTCTGTCGCTTATGCCTGCCCATACCATAACCCCACCGCCACCATGGGGCACTCTGTTCACAACGTTGACATCAGCAAACTGCTCGCCCACACGACGCCATACACACTGTCTGCCATCTACACGGTACAGTTGAACCTGGGATTCATCCATGAAAAGCACACTTCTCCAGCGTGCCAGTGGCCATCGAAGGTGAGCATTTGCCCTCTGAAGTCGGTTAGGATGCCAAACTGCAGTCAGGTCAAGACATTTACATTTACGTCATTTAGCAGACGCTCTTATCCAGAGCGACTTACAAATTGGTGCATTCACCTTATGATATCCTGTGGAACAACCACTTTACAATAGTACATCTATATCTTTTTTTTGGGGGGGGGGGTTAGAAGGATTACTATATCCTATCCCAGGTATTCCTTAAAGAGGTGGGGTTTCAGGTGTCTACGGAAGGTGGTGATTGACTCCGCTGTCCTGGCGTCGTGAGGGAGCTTGTTCCACCATTGGGGTGCCAGAGCAGCGAACAGTTTTGACTGGGCTGAGCGGGAACTGTGCTTCCGCAGAGGTAGGGGGGCCAGCAGGCCAGAGGTGGATGACCCTGGTGAGGACGACAAGTACACAGATAAGCTTCCGTGAGACGGTTTCTGACAGTTTGTGCAGAAATTATGCAACCCTACAGTTTCATCAGCTGTCCAGGTGGCTGGTCTCAGACGATCCCGCAGGTGAAGATGCCGGATGTGGAGGTCCTGGGCTGGCGTGGTTACATGTGGTAGGTGGTTGTGAGGCCAGTTGGACGTACTGCCAAATTCTCTAAAACAACGTTGGTAGAGAAATTAACATTTCATTCCTGGCAACAGCTCTGATGGATATTCCTGCAGTCAGCATGTCAAATGCACACTCCCTCAAAATTAAGACATCTGTGGCATTGTGTTGGGACAAAACTGCACAATTTAGATCAGTTTGAAGTTTAAGATGAGTTGCATTTTCTACCACCCACTAGCTACATTGTAAAGTAACATACACTCAAGCAAGCTCGTTGCTTGTTGCTCTATGTGCACATTGAGTGCCAGGGACATTTTTACAATTGCACAAGAAAGTGTTAATCGCACATGTCCAGATAAGAAAGCGAGATAGTCTTCTCGCTAACCTCTTTTCCGTTTACAGAGAACAGACTTTGAATGCCTGGGAGAGCAGGTATTTGATGTGTAGGATTGGGAGGTACAGAATACAGTTTATTCAGGGAATGCACCAACTGTATCTTTCATGTTCAGATGCTCTGTTTAACTACACAAATATGAATAATACATTTGTATGCTTTGTGATCTACATTCTTCTAACTGAAATGTAACTAACATGTAGTTATCAGTTCAGTTCAGGCAAAGTTTAGGGGAGTACTGTGAGGGAGTCATCATTTGAAATAAAAGCGTGAAAAAATTAACTGAGCATTACTATTTTTTCCTGCCTTCAAAGAACATCTAAACTCAAGGCACTCTGAACACTTCCTCGAGATTATTATATTACTTTCGGATAAAAAAATACAGCAGTACTACTGCTCATCAGCACTGTCATAATCTGTATGCCTTGAACACCAGCTCTACGACAGAAAACCACAACAACATATGTTCAATAGCGCAGTAGCACTCCAACAGTAGCACTCCAACTAAAACTGACAGTGCTCAAAATAAAACATGAGGGTATATGTGAGTGGTGAGATGGAGGGCCTACTGGTTCTCCACTCCAGCCACTGCAGGGCCCTATTGGGGCCTTTCGATCAAGCTCAGAGGATGAAAACGTTCCTGAAAACCTGAAACTATTACGTAAACAAACGATGCAGGTCCATTGCTAGTGCTACAGGATGGTGCAGAGCTGTGTGTCTCAACGATACAGAAAACTCATTGCCTGACGACTCATCCTGAATTTAATTCAGCTGCTCTATCGATCGCTCCATACATCCGTCTGAACCTGCCAACCTAGAAGTCGTCTGTGCTGATGTCAAAATGACATGATTCATCGGGCCCAACCCATCAGTTTCTGGGAAAATCAGAATGGTCAGAATGTGTTTGCATTCTCAAAGGATCAGTGAAAAAAGCAAATCCAGACTCATCGTGGAGAAGAAACGTTAGTGGGTGAGGCGTTTGGCCATAGTGAGGTGGATGGGCAGCCAGGCAAGGAAACCCATCCACTCATTGAAGATCTCCGAATTGATCCCTTTGGACTATAATATACAATGACTTACTTGATTCATTCCTTTCAGATCCTATTGCAGCATAGGGCCTCAAGTAAATCAATGTTATTAGTCGCATACACATATTTAGCAGATGTTGTTGCGGGTGTTCCTAGCTCCAACAGTGCAGTAATATCTAACAAAACACAACAATACACACAAATCTAAAAGTAAAAGAATGGAATAAAGAAATATTATATATATATATATATATATATATATATATATAGTGCCAGTCAAAAGTTGGGACACACCTACTAATTTTTTCAATTTTGTACATTGT
The DNA here is from genome assembly GCF_901001165.1 of Salmo trutta. Lineage (NCBI taxonomy): Eukaryota > Metazoa > Chordata > Actinopteri > Salmoniformes > Salmonidae > Salmo > Salmo trutta. The sequence goes on from NC_042965.1 coordinate 30,786,742, forward strand.
AGAATAATAGTGAAGACATCAAAACTATGAAATAACACATATGGAATCATGTAGTAATCAAAAAAGTGTTAAACAAATCAAAATATACAGTTGAAGTCAGAAGTTTACATACACTTAGGTTGGAGTCATTAAAACTCGTTTTTCAACCACTCCACAAATGTCTTGTTAACAAACTATAGTTTTGGCATGTCGGCTAGGATATCTACTTTGTGAATGACACAAGTAATGTTTCCAGCAATTTATTTTACTTTTTATTTTACTTATAATTCACTGTATCACAATTCCAGTGGGTCAGAAGTTTACATACACTAAGGTGACTGTGCCTTTAAACAGCTTAGAAAATTCCAGAAAATTATGTCATGGCTTTAGAAACTTAACAAGAAATTTGTGGAGTGGTTAAAAAACGAGTTTTAATGACTCCAACCTAAGTGTATGTAAACTTCCGGCTTCAACTGTACACTAAAACTACTAAATCAGGAAGACAAGACAATGAAGGAAAAATTCTCCAAGGACATGCTCTCTATCTGACAGTACACAAACCACATGTTTGACTGGGTTCCATTTATTCCACTCCAGCCACAGTAAACTATCCTTCTGTAGCTCCTCCCACCAGCCTCCTCTGGATTAGAAGTTCAAGACAATGCAATCCTCTTCAACATACTGCTACATCCCCCTATCATGACAAATAACTTCTTTACTAACGTCTTCTGGCACATGAAGCCTTGCTTACTGCACATCAAACTCGCTTACTTAAACATTTGAAGCTTCAAACATCAAACACATGCATATATTTAATCTCTTTTCCCATTCTAGCTCTACGGTAGCTGGCAGTTGAAGTCTTAATAATAACATGGAGAGATATCGCTGATGAGACCGAATGGTGTATAATGGAGTCAGGGTGTGTTTAGGTGTAATTCGCAAAACTGTTGGGAATAATCCCCCCAACACAATACAACGATGAAATGGAATACATTTATATGCAAATCGGCAACCCAGGAAAGCTAAATCTCCAGCAGGTAATAAAAGTATCTTAAACACAAAACACCTCAGTTAACGTGCTGCCTTTATCGTCCAACACAGGGGCTGTGTCCCAAAATGCACCCTATTCCCTTTATAGTGCACTACTTGTTGACAAGGGCCCATAGGGAATAGGGTGCCATTTGGGAAGCATTCAGTAGCAGTAGTTCCTCTCTCAAGGTTAATATGTACAAAAGTTAAAAAAATGATGATCATACTCTGTTTTAATGTGATGTCATTAGAGTATTCATATAAATAACCTTTCAAAACTTTACAATTGAGTTTTTCCAGGATATGTTTACATACAGATCCTATAATTCATATATAATTCAATAGTGTTGTACTATGTGTTCCCTGTAAGGACTATGGGACATGAACAGTATGATTCAAATGTATTCAACATGGATTACAATTTATTCAACGCAAACAACAATGGAAGAATCTTCTCTCTCGCTTCTCTTTATTTATTTTCCTGGGCAAAAAATAAAACACAAAACAGACCAGACTCTTCGGTCCTATAAAAACCTACTCAATGTAAAATAGTGTGTGCTATAGTTTGGAAAATATACAAATGTGACTTTGGGTGACAACATAAAGACGTTTCGTTCCAACATGTTTCCTAACAAAAATTAAATCGACTTCATGTTTTGTTTCCTTGCCACAATACTTCTGAGAATTGCGATCCTGGTTTCATCTTAACCTTAAACCTGTCAACAAGTCTCTGTGTCAATATCCCCAGAGAGAGTGTCTGCATCCCAAATGGCATCCATAGGCCTTTAGGGCTCTGGTCAAAAGTACAGTAGTGTACTATATAGGGAATACGGGTGCCATTTGGGACACACCCAGAGATGGCATCTTTTCACTCATGCTGTTGCTGCAACGGCACTCTGGGGACATGAATAGAAACCTAATTTACAGGTTATTCAAGGTTGAGGAAGATGTGTGGTTTGTTGGTGTGGTGGTGACCATATGAAGGCTCTGATATTCAACGATCAGAGTCAAAGTGCCAAATCCAGCACATTTATGTTTATCAGTCTAATTAACCTATCTTAAGCGAGGCTGCATCTCTAAATCACCTCCCATCTGTTAGAGCTGTGTAGCTGCCATAACTGTCTCTCCTCTCCACCCCCGTCTCACCAGACATGCCAGTTATCAATCAGAAAGTGATGCTCATGCCCTCACACAGTCACACACACAGCCACTCTCTCAGCTAGACTACACACCCTACATCCACACTACACTAAATCACCAGCAGAACACAGCTCCACAAAGTAGCACAGTCCACACATTCTTGCTCCCTCATTACTTGAATACATAAAGTACATCTGCCATGGTCTTTACAGTGATTTGAGGTACACTGACTTAACCTGTTGGGGGCAGTAGGTAGCTTAGCGGTTAAGAGCGTTGGGCAAGTAACCGAAACGTCACTGGTTCAAATCCCAGAGCAGACAAGCTGACAAATCTGCCGATGTGCCAAGTCACTCTGGATAAGAGTGTCTACTAACATGTAATAGGAGGACTAACTAGAGTGTTATAAGATATATACTTTAAGTTAAAAGAAGATGTACTGTATGTAAAGTCCCAACCTTTGTACTGGACAATGTCAAAGCTAATGCAACAGAGCTATTCTAATGACCAGAGCTATTCTAATGACCAGAGCTATTCTAATGACCAGAGCTATTCTAATGACCAGAGCTATACGAAAACACAGGCACACAAGAGCATCTGCGTTTAATGAGAAGGTCGGTGTGACATCTCTGCCACAGCCGAAAGGTGTTTGTCACAGTTGTTAAATATACTTGTTTTCTTAATAACATGTCCCACTCTGACTATCAATGGTGTGGTGATTCAGTCTGAGTTCATAACATCAACAGGTAGGAGACAGCTAAACTCACTGGAGCAAAACACCTTTGCGATAATGGATCTGAAGGTTTTGCAATGGTTAACAGTTCCCTCACACTCTGCAACACGTGTCAAACTCATTCCACAGAGTGTCGAGTGTCTGCGGGTTTTCACTCCTCCCTTGAACTTGATTGATAAATTAAGATCACTGATTAGTGAGGAACTCCCCTCACCTGGTTGTCTAGGTCTTAATGAAAGGAAAAAACAGAAACAAGCAGATGCTCGGCCCTCCATGAATGAGTTTGAGACCCCTGCTCTACAAGTTGGGCTGGGTTTTGGAGGGATGAAAATACCTGTGAGAAATGCCTTGGTAAAGGCATCCTCATGCTTCCCAGCCGAAACAGTTCGGAAGAGTTTGTGCAAATATTATGATGACATTTTGTGACGTTTTGTTCATTTTGGACTTCGGTAAGGGTTTTTTCGGCTGTTCGGGCACACAACATTTTATCTCGAGGCAAGCCGAAGTCTACACCCTTTCGTCAGTGATTCGTCAACAGTAGGGATTCTTCAATAAAGTCTCTATTGTCATTAAACGAGAGACGACTCGTTTTCATGCACACTTTTTCCATTTGAAAATATTGCACCCAACTTGGATGTAAAATTTCGCGACTAAGATCTCCTCTGCAAAAACGTCAAAATGAACGACAGACTGGCTACGTCATCTCAAAATAGACCAAAATGTACTATTGCTGCTTTTTTCTTGTTTTTCAAGCGAAGGTCTTTCAGGGAGTATGCGAGCACACTTGTTCAGTTTGCCAGCCGAACTGAAGCACGCTGACGCCATAACACAACCCGTACCCCACAGTGCACAGCATGTGTGTTCTGTCTCCTCTCCTCTGCTCTCACCTCCTCCAGCCCATGCTGTGAAGCCTGGGGGCGGACACACAGTAATGCACAGGCTTGTCACTTCCTAAAGGACAAAACACATGATGGTCTGCCCTTCCTTTCGGACCGCATTACCCGCGGGAAGTAGTTTAGGGTTTCTGTAAATGTTTGAAGGGGGGTGATGGACAAATCTTTTTGCCAGCGCTGCAGACTGATATATTGCTCCGCTAATAAAGGACTATTAAAGGCCTAGTGTACTACCTTAGTGAAGAAAACAATATATTTGTTTTTTATTTAGGGGTGTGCTGCATCACCCTCAGCACCCCTACTTCTCACTGCTATGTTGGCACTGTGACCAGGGCCCTGGTCAAAAGTAGTGCACTACATAGAGAATAGGATTCCATTTGGGATGCACCCATAGAATCCTGAAATATTGATGAGGCAGCATCCAGAGCCTCAGTGGAGACTCATGAAGCCTGTTGTACTCTGGTTCAGAGGTCTCAGTCAGGGAATTTCTACACTGTCAGACACCGGAAGATCACCTACTGTACTGGACCTCTGCCTGTAAACCAGCTTGTTCCTCAAGTTTTAAATTGCTTTTTGTACCACTGCATGATATGATGTCTTGCTGCAGAATGCAGACACGCTTTGACAGGTGGATAGATGTGTCAGGGGTATATGGAGTCAATGTAAATGCATGCTTGGTTCCTCCTGCCACAACTTCCACAGATGTGAGGAGTGAATGAAGGCCCTTAAGCAGTCTTCATGGCAGCATGGCAGACGCTAGTTAGCAGATACTGTAGATTATGGTGCGAGTGTAGCTCGATCAAGGTCAGAGTGAAATAACAGAAATACTGATCCAGCTCCCACATACGCACCCCAAAACATACGGCTCCAGCTGATCTCAGTGCAGAATCTCTGTCTCTTGCAGATGTTGCCCATACGGCTGAAACGGCTTTATTTAGCAAAACGTCATGTTTACAACCTCATTTATATTTATGAAGTGTCTGATGAAATCTGCTGCCGTTAGAAGTAGAAAAAGATAGTGACTAGAATGCAGGAGCAAAAGTTATAATTTCCTTACATTTACATTTTAGTCATTTAGCAGACGCTCTTATCCAGAGAGACTTACAGTAGTGAATGCATACATTTCATACAATTTCATACATTTTTGTTCTGTGCTGGCCCCCCGTGGGAATCGAACCCACAACCCTGGTGTTGCAAACACCATGCTCTACCAACTGAGCTACAGGGAAGGCTGTAGCTCAGTTCTGAGGTTACGTGCTAAATACTAGTCTATTCACAATATAGTGCACTACTTTTGACCAGGGCCCATAGGGCTGCATCCAGCATTGTTTTTTTATTTCACCAGGCAAGTCAGTTAAGAACAAATTCTTATTTACAATGACGGTCTACCCCAGCCAAACCTGGGCCAATTGTGCACAGCCCTATGGGACTCCCAATCACAGCCAGATGTGATGAAGCCTGGATTTGAACCAGGGACTACAGTGATGCTTATTACACTTAGATGCAGTGCCTTAGACCACTGCGCCACTCAGGAGCCCATTGTCACGTGTGCATCTAGTTCACAAGCACGCTAATTATCCTCCATTAGTACCTCATTCATGGACTAAATTGTTGGTAAATGAGACGTTTTGACTGGAGCAGTCTCTCCCTTTCCCTCAGTGACATCCTAGCAATAGAATAAATCTGTCAAATTGACATGGTCTGAGGGGATTTTTCTGTTCTATTGATTCTAATTCTATGGTCCTGCCTCTTTACAAGTGATGTCCTGCCCTCCTTACAGAAATCTGCTGCCACCACCGCCATAATGTCTTGGCATTGCAGCAAAATTAATGGGGGGGGGGGGACTGCTCTTGTCCTTTTACAGCTGTCAGGGTTGCCAAATCTCAAAGAGTAATTGCAGCTCAAAATCATTATCGCTACCCCTTATCAAACAGCCACCAAAGTCTAGGAGCCAACAGTTCAGAACCCTTTCACATAAAATGAAGTGAAATTCAATAAGCCACGGAACAACAAAGATGAATCTTCAGGCATCCGCTTGTCAGATAAAAATGATTTCAGACATAAATTCTGCTTGTTGGAGCTCAAGGTTTTCCCTGTAAATTTACCATAGGAAACCTACAAGTTGCTCAGCGGCCAGTATTTCACACTGCAAGTCCATGTCTTAGCCTAGTGAGATGGTTAAATTGACATACTCATACACAAAATATGTAATAAAAAAAGATCATTTAAGAAGAGGACGAGTCAGGAAGGACAAAAGTCATCAGAACTATGACCGCCATAAATCAACCCTGTGATCAGGTAGACTGTGGGTGTGTCCCAAATGGCACCCTATTCCCTAAATAGTGCCATATACATTGGGCTCTGGTCAAAAGTAGTGCACTAAATAGGGGATATGGTTTGGGATGCAGACTGTGGAAGAGCATACAGCACCTGCCACTGTAAAGCTCTTTACTGTGTGTATACTCAGTGAATACTGTTTTCCATAATCATTCCTTCAGTTGTCTTTCCCTCTTGTTCTAGAACTGAGCCCTGGGGGACACCAGTAGTGAGAGTACGTGGTGCAGACACAGATCTTCTCCATGTCACCTGGTAGGAGCGGTCTGCCAAGTAGGATGCAATCCAAGTGTATGCAGACCCTGAGACAACCAGCCCTGAGAGGGTGGAGAGGAAGATCTAATGGTTCACAGTGTCGAAGGCAGCGGATAGATCTAGGAGAATGATAACAGAGGAGAGAGTGTTAGCTTTCGCAGTGAGGAAAGCCTCCGTGACACATAGGAGAGCAGTCTCGGTTGAGTAACCCGTCTTGAAATCCGTCTTGAAAGGGTTTCCTAGGGTTAGAGGCAGAAGTGGAAAAGGGGTTAGAGGCAGAAGCGGTGAGGAGTTTCCTAGGGTTATAGACAGAAGTGGGAAAGGGTTTCTTAGGGTTAGAGGCAGAAGTGGAAAAGTGTTTCCTAGGGTTAGATGTGGAAAGGGAGGAGAGTAGGGACAAAGAGGCAGAATCAGGAGATAGAAAGGAGATGGATTTTTTTGCAGGAGAGATGATAGGATAGAAGAGGAGAGAGTAGTGGAAGAGAGAGATTGAAGATTGCAACAAGGCACATAACCATCTGGGTAGGGGCTGAGTGGGTAGGTTGGAGGAGAGGAACACAGAAAAGGAAACAAAGACCTGGAGGGGAGTTGCAGTGAGATTGGTAGGCGAACAGCCTCTAGTAAAGATGAGCAAGCATATTGCCTGCCTTGTTAGTGGGAGGGGACTATGAAAGGGTGAGGTCAAAAAAGACAAGGAGGGGAAAGAAAGAGTTGTAAAGAAATTCATTGAAGGCAGACATCGGGAGGTTGAAGTCACCCAGTACGAAGAGCGGTGAGCCATCGTCAGGGAATGAGCTTATCAAGGTGTCAATCTCATTGAGGAACTCTCTAAGGGCAACTGGTGGGCGATATATGACAACAATGTTAAGCTTGAGTGGACAAGTGACAGTGACAGCATGGAATTCAAATAAGGCGATGGACAGGTGAGTGAGGGAGAAAGGAGAAAATCTCCACTAGGAGAAATTAGTAGCCCTGTCCCACCACTGCGACAACCAGATGCTCTCAGACTATGAGAGAACACATAGTCAGATGAAGAGAGTAGCAGTGTTTTCTGAGGTGATCCATCTCTCCGTTAGGGCCAAAAAGTCTAAGGACTGAAGGGCAGCACAGCTTGAGATGAACTCTGTGTTCTTGACCGCGGATCGGCAGTTCCAAACATTGCCGGAGAACAGGAATTCCACATGGGTTGTGCGTGCAGGGTACACTAAATTAGAAGGGTTGCAGCCAAGAGGTAGGGAGCATCTGTAAAGCCTACAGGGACAGGCATGAACAGGTATAGAAAACACACACAAAGCTACAAAAGAGAAAAATGAGATCTGAAGATAACTAGGTAAGATACTCAAGTGAGAGAGTGGTGTGGAGCCTTCCTCTCTTTCCTTCCTCCAACTAAGCAGAACCGTCTTCGACGCTTACAGCTGCCACTGAGAAAACAGGGGCGAGTGAAGTACTAACACTAATTTCCTAGCAGAGGAGAAACCACTCCCCCCTCCAATGCAGCCACTGATTACGATAACAACAAGTCACACATTTCCCTGCCCTTTAAACCTGGTTGATGTGTCAACAATTAGCTGCAAGTTATGAGCAGTCAACAGTTCACACACCAAGTAGGCTACTGGGAAGACAGATGGCACTTTAAAGTAGATGGCTCTAGCTAGCAAAAAGACAGTACTAGACAACAACTGATTAAGACAAAGATTATACGTATCATTCCTGGAGATATCAGGAGTCCTCTAGCTATAGACTGAAGCAATTGGCAACTTTTGGGTGGCTGAACCCGTTGGAACGTTGTCAAAGAGGGCAGTCACGTGTGTTAGCAAAGCAGAGGTCCCGAGTTGCAGCCAGGTATGAGCCAAATCGAGGGGAAGTGGTACTCGCTAAGCATGCAACGTGACATCCATAACACATACAAATGTTCTATTCTATGGACCTTCAAGCTCAGCTGAATCATCTGGGTTCAGATTCATACTGGGTGTCAAGGCAACGCATAGCAAATTAGTCCTGCGGCCATCACTGCTGCAGGAAGATAGAAAGAGAGAAAGAGGTTAGAGTCCCCAGATAGCTGACCAGGGGACTAGCAGGGAGCAGTAGCCTTTCCCTCATGCATGTATGCCTGTAGAGGTGTAGCCAGTAGAGGTCAAAGGCTTTCACTTCACCGCTCTGCACCTTGTCCCCAAATTCATAAATGAAACACCAGGAGAGCAACAGAAGGAGAAGCATGACAACATGGACTACTTCTGCCCCCTACTGGTGACTGGTGGCTTGAGATAACAATGTACCTAAAGAGTCAGGTCTGGATCTGAAGCAAAGGTAACAACACAGGATTATCAAATAGGCCCTACAGCACAGCCGACCAATTCTGATCCTGGAGCACAGAAACACTTCTGTTTTTTTGTTTCTACCTGGAAGTTAATTACACTCACCTGGTGTCCCAGGGCTGAATTAGTCCCTAATTAGAAGGAGAGGATGAAAACCAGAAGTGTTTTGCCCCTCAAGGACCAGGATTTGTCAGCCCTGGCCTACAGGATACAGCTATTTGGGGAAAAAGGCTTCCATGATAACTCCACAGGAGAGCTGTGTAACATACCAAATGCATTGGGAAAAAGGTTATGTAGCCGAGCGTACCAAGCTCTGATCTGAACTGTCCATTTACTAACACGGACAACCTTGGCTACTCAAACCCACATTAAAAGTCAAAGTACCACAGCAGAAGAAAGACAGAAACTTATTTCAAACTGTTCTTGACTTTTTAAACTAGGCCACTTCTGATCAGGAAATTGCATTACAAAGGCCTCTTACAGCTTTTTAATCCACAACCTCCATAATGAGCTTATGAATTATGAGTTTTCTAGAGGAAATAATGAATTGGTATGCAGAACGAGCAGGCAGAATGACAGCAGCTATAAATGAAAAAATGACTTATGCAGTCACACTCCCCCATTTTGGAAATGTCATGTCATTTCATTCCTCTCAGATGTCAATGGGGAAATCTTCAGTTACTACATACATTTTGGAATATATAAGTAAATGATATGTATCCACTGATTCTTAAAGAATATCATTTATAAAGGCCTCATGAGCTTAGTTCAACTGTCTCATGAGAACCCAAAATATAAGCTTGTATTACTCCAATGTTTGTAAACAAAGTAAATGTAAACAAACACTGTATAACCTCAAAACATGGTTACAACTGTTATCTTGCATCCATAGCTCTGTCTATACATTTGAGAGGGGTTACATTTCTCTAGCCCCATCCCTCAGCTATCCTTTCCCAGCGTGGACATACAGTAATTCGAATCATTACAAAATACTCATAAAATGTAATTCCATCCCGGTATGGCTAGTCATCTTCCAATCAGCATTAAGATAAAGTGCAGGACAAGCTTTCAAACCTGTGTTAGTTTGCTTATGTAAACTGTGGATATAGAACAGTGAAATGAGTAGGCTTTAATACACCTGACTACATCCATGGACATATTTAAGTGCCATCAGGCCAAACTGATGTCAAATACAGTCAAATCTGTCAATTCCATTCAATTCAATTCAAACAACTTTATTTGTCCCCCTACGGCATGCCTGGGCAATTATTTCCCATGGAGGGCCACATCAATCAATCACATTTATTTATAAAGCCCTTTATACATCAGCCGATGTCACAAAGTGCTATACAGAAACCCAGCCTAAAACCCCAAACAGCAAGCAATGCAGGTGTAGAAGCACGTTGGCTAGGAAAAACTCCCTAGAAAGGCAGGAACCTAGGAAGAAACCTAGGAACCTAGGAAGAAACCTAGAGAGAATTTTTTCTCATTTCAATAGATCTTTAACCATTACTCCTAAAACATTCAAAACTGGTTGTAGCTAACCCGATGGCATAGACACACATTGCACACAATTTTTTTGGTCGACATCTCGCACAATTTTAAATTATTTATTTACATTTTGAATTTCAATAGCTCATTGGTCATATGAACTACTGACTTCAAACAAGGTTCCGAATGTCCATTGACTACCCTTCTATATTGCACACCCTTTAATTTGTCCATTTTCATCTCACAAGATTGTACATTAATTTTTCCAAATTTCCAATTTCAATAGCACAAACTAAACAAACTAAAGGGTGTGCAATGTGTAGGCCTACTGAGTGGACATTCTGAACCTTGTTTGAAGTCTCTAGGTCACATGACCAAGGAGCTATTGAAATTTGAATGTTTGACAAATTCATGCAACATCTTGTGAGATGAAAATGTACAAACTAACGGGTGTGCAATATGTAGGCCCACTCAGTGGACATTCTGAACCTTGTTTGAAGTCAGTAGGTCACATGACCAAGGAGCTATAGAAATTAGAATGTTTGAAAAATTCATGTAAAAATGTGTGAGATGAAAATGGACAAACCAAAGGGTGTGCAATATAGAAGGGTAGTCAGTGGACATTCTGAACCTTGCTTGAGTCAAGTAGGTCACATGACCAAGGAGCTATTGAAATTTGAATGTAAAACAAGTTTGTACTTTGTTTACGCTCCCTAACTAATTCAACTAGGAATACAAAACGCTGCTCACATTTCCACATGGTTATTAGCTTTGGAAAGTGAATTAATGTACAAATTGTGAAAATAAGACCTGTGCAATGTTGTGCGCAATTTTACACCATCATGACACTTATTTGGAGTCTGTGGCTCAAGTGGTTTGAAAGCTATTGAGGTTTGAAAGCGCGAATATCCGTTGAATATCCAACTTGAAACTGTGTTTACCTGACATTGTTTTGATAAACTCAAGTTGCAGGTCAGTGGGAGCGTTATCCACATTGAAGGTGAAAGGGGAGGAAACCAACAGCATGTCATTTTCCAGCATTTTGAAATATTCAAAACGACAAGAAAACTCACCGTTCAAAGCACGCAGCAGCGATGTATACTTCTCCTGCTGGTCATCTGATAGGGAACAGACTAGTAGTGTCGGAAGGTGGGTGAGATTGTTGGCTTCTACTTGGCGGGTCATATTCCTATATTTCTCTGCATGCTTCGTCTGGAAGTGTCGGGACAAGTTATAGTCTTTCAAGACAGCGATGCCCTCTTTGCACACTAAGCACACAGCTTTCCCTGATACCTCAATAAATAAATATTTCGATGGCCACTCTTGCTGGAACACCCTACATTCATTGTCTACTTTCCTTTTCTTTGAAAAACAAATTTAATTTAATTAACAAATACGTTTTTAAAAACTTTACTATCGCAAATTCTTTGTGATCTGAGCATGATTCCGCGGCCCGTATTGCATTTGCCCAGCCCTGCCCTAGGGAAATTCCATTAGGGCTATAGCGGTGCTTCAGACACAACAAATGCTTCAGACACAACAAACAGATACAGAGAGATATTGCACAGTTTGATATTTCATAAACTTGTTAAATACTCATCTACTTAGCCAATGCAGGCTTATCTTAGTGTTCTGCCCAGCGGTCTATTTATAACATGTCATGACTTGTGTAGAGTGAGACCACTCACCACAAGACCACTCTCCTGATAGACGAATTAGAACCGGATGAAGATAAAACTATTCTGCCCATCTGGTGCGGCCTAATAAAGAGGATATCTAAGTTCCCTGTATGCCTTTTAGCACATCAATGTCATTAAAAACTAGCCCAGAATAAAACTCTTCCTGACAGAATCACCATCAGCTTGCTGTGTAGTCTATAGCCCTCATCAAACAAACAATATGTTTCACCATATGTCGTCTCAGGTAGTTATTGTAAAATACAATGTGACTTTCCTGGTCAAATAAATGCAATATGTTTTTTACTAAACTTCTGACCCAGTGGGAATGTGATGAAAGAAATAAAAGCTGAAATAAATCATTCTCTCTACTATTATTCTGCCATTTCACATTCTTAAAATGAAGTGGTGATCCTAACTGACCTAAGACAGGGAATCTTTACTGGGATTAAATGTCAGGAATTGTGAAAAACTGAGTTGAAATTTATTTGGCTAAGGTGTATGTAAACTTCCAACTTCAACTGTATATATAAAGGAAATATCACATTTACATCAGTATTCAGACCCTTTACTCAGTACTTTGTTAAAGCATCTTTGGCAGCGATTACAGCCTTGAGACTTCTTGGGTATGACGCTAAAAGCTTGGCACACCTGTATTTGGAGAGTTTCTCTCATTCTTCTCTGCAGATCTTCTCAAGTTCTGTCAGGTTGGATGGGGAACGTTGCTGCACAGCTATTTTCAGGTCTATCCAGTGATGTTCAAGTCCGGGCTATGGCTGGGCCACTCAAGGACATTCAGAGACTTGTCCCGGAGCCACGTCTACGTTGTCTTGGCTGTGTGCTTAGGGTCGTTGTCCCTAAGGTTAACCCTAAGGTTAACCTTCACCCCAATCTGAGGTCTTGAGCACTCTGGAGCAGGTTTACATCAAGGACCTCTTTGTCCTTTGCTTCGTTCATCTTTTCCTCGATCCTGACTAGTCTCCCAGTCACTGCCACTGAAAAGATTCCCACAGCATGATGCTGCCACCACCATGCTTCACTGTAGGGATGGTGCCAGGTTTCCTCCAGACGATACACTTGGCATTCAGGCCAAAGAGAACAGTCTTGGTTTCATCAGACCAGAGAATCTTGTTTCTTATGGTCTGAGATTCTTTACGTGCCTTTTTGCAAACTCCAAGCGAGGCTGTCGTGTGCCTTTTACTGAGGAGTGGCTTCTGTCTGGCCACTCTACCATAAAGGCCTAATTGGTGGAGTGCTGTAGAGATGGTTGTCCTTCTGGAAGGTTCTCCCATCTCCACAGGGGAACTTTAGAGCTCTGTCAGAGTGACCATCAAGTTCTTGGTCACCTCCCTGAACAAGGCCCTTCTCCCCCGATTGCTCAGTTTGGCCGGGCGGCCAGCTCTAGGAAGTCTTGGTGGTTCCAAACTTCTTCCATTTAAGAATGATGGAGGCCACTGTGTTCTTCGGGACCTTCAATGCTGCAAAAATTGTTTAATACCCTTCCCCAGATCTGTGCTTCGACATAATCCTGTCTCGAAACTCTACGGACAATTCCTTTGACCTCATGGCTTGGTTTTTGCTCTGACATGCAGTGTCAACTGTGGGATCTTATATAGACAGGTGTGAGCCTTTCCAAATCATGTCCAATCAAGTGAATTTACCACAGATGGACTCCAATCAAGTTGTAGAAAGATCTCAAGGATGATCAATGGAAACAGGATCCACCTGAGCTCTATTTCGAGTCTCATAGAAAAGGGCCTGAATACTTACGTAAATAAGGTAATTCTGTTTTTTATTTAGAATACATTTGCAAAAATTTTGAAAAAACTGTTTTGGCTTTGTTATTATGGGGTATTGTCTGTAAATTGCTGATGGAAAAAATGATTTAATGAATTTTAGAATAAGGCTGTAACATAACAAAATGTGGAAAAAGTCAAGGGGTCTGAATACTTTCTGAATGCACTGTATACAGAGAATACATATAGAAGCAGACATGCCTATGATAGGTGTAAAGGCGTGCGTAACTGGTTGCAGGGAAGTCAGACGCAGGAGAGCAGAACTAGGTAGTAGCCGGAGCAGTTTAATCCAAAAACCAACGGCATAAAAATACAGCAGAATATGGGTACAAAAAACCCGACGCGCACCAGTAAACAAGTGCACAAGCACTTACAAATAAACAATCCCACACAAAGACATGGGGGGAACAGAGGGTTAAATACACAACAAATAATGAGGGAAATGGAAAACAGGTGTGAAAGAAAACAAGACAAAACAAATGGAAAATGAAAAGTGGATCGACGATGGCTGGAAGACCGGTGATGCAGACTGCCGAACGCCGCCCAAACAAGGAGAGGAAACGACTTCGGTGGAAGTCGTGACAATAGGTATATTTAGAATCCGAATCAACTTAATTCGCCAAGTACACAAAATTGTACTTGGAGATATGGTGCTGCTAATGATAGACAACATTTAGAGACAGAGGAATTTACAGAAAGTTTACATACATTATGTACAAAATAGGTCACGTGAACAAAGAGCTGTAAGAAAATGAGCAGTGTCATGTATCAACCGACTCTTCTTCAGGCAGCAGTATATATTATATTACCTGTAAATAGTTAAATTAATTTTTTTCAGCATCAAACAGACAAACAATTTGATCATTTAAAAACTGCTTTCTATTGTTAAATCACAAGCCTGCCATCACACATATCATATGCTTAGCCTACTTGAAAAGTTGAGGGGAAATTAAAGTGTTGAAAGCTTCTGTACTTCAAAGGTGTACAGCTAAAGTACAGCGTGTCATAATGATTGTCCACAATATCAAAGATGTTTCTCAGCGCATACTGAATCATTCATGTTAAAAGGACTTATTTGATCCTAGTTGTCATTGATTTATCAGAGGTTTGAAGATCATATTGATTATGTTGGACATCTTGCTAGCCAGAGAAGTTCAAATCAAGTTCAAATAGTGAGTGTACTATACCAACCAAGTGTACTTATGAACTTAAGACCCAACGCACGCAATTGTATGGCGAATTGAGAAATTCACACAATAAACATGATAAACAAAGAATAACTGTACTGTACAGAACTCTACACCCCATTGTAATGTATTTCTTGCATAATGCATCCCCTGCTTAGTGTTGTAGACACAAGTTAGAGAAACTTCTAAACTGTCGTTGTGGCAAAGTGAATGTGAAGGGCATTGTGACAGGTTGTCTTGCCCCCCCCCATGTCTCAATAGAACCTTTTCAAGTATCTAGCTTTTCATGTCTCCCACTTTTAACCATGTCTGGACACGATCAAAGTCTTTCGATTGAGTATGGGCCTTTAAAGTGGAGCTCCTCGAAGAGCATGTGTCTGTCTATATTACTGTTTACCTACTTCAAAAAAGATGAAATTACATCAAACGATGAAAAAAAAATCTAATCAAATTGTATTCGGCACATGCTTCATAAAACAACAGGTGTAGACTAACAGTGAAATGCTGACTTCCAACAATGCAGAGAGAAAGAAAATGTAGATATAATAGGAAAGTAATAACACGGAATAATAAAAGTAATAAGCAACGACATAATGTCTTCAGACCAATCTAAATTGTATACGGATAGAACTAACTCTCATCCTCCATTGGGTCATTCTCCTAATTCCAACACAACCAGACAGTTGTGTGGATGATATTGTTTCTGACTGCATGATGATGCAGCAAGAGACTAACCAATAGTGTAGAAGATGGGGATCTGTAAAACTCAATTCCTCAGCCTGAAGAGTTGCACCTTGCGCACATGAAGAAGGCCTTTTTGTGCGACGATAGAGATGCTTCAGGAGTGCGGTCACGTGTGTTTGCGAGGCAGAGGTCCTGAGTTCAAGCCTCGGTATAAGCCGAATCAGGGGAAAGTGGTACTCGCTAAGCAACCAGCATGACACCCTTTACAGCAGCACACATTCTTAAGCCTCTCTTCATTATTGCTGATGGAATCAACTAAGTTAGCAAGCCTACAGTATTTTATGTACAACATCACTTGATTCAGCTATACATAGCTGATGGCAGTGTTATAGTACTCGAGTCCAGGAGGATTTTCATGACTCGTGACTCGACTCGGACTCGACCAGTGGGGACTCGGACTTGGAATCGACTGGTAGTGACTTTATTGTCAGGAAATCTCTCATTGTGGCACAATTTTACATACTAGCAATGTTCCCTCTAATTATTTTCGGCACTGAGCAAATTTTCAGGTCTGCCGAGTGCTAACTTAAACAATGTAAAAATTCTGTGCAAATTCAGGCGTGGGTTTACTGTGAACACTGAGCCTTTACCCACTTTAAGTTACAGTTTTAAATTGCCAAGTAGGCTAATGTGGCTATTTAATCATAATGTAGGCCTACCAGAGTAGTCTACCATCAAAAACAATGGAGAAAATGCATCCCATAACATTTTAACATGGAAATAGCTGTTCTATCATTCAGCCTACAGTAACAGACAACGTGTGGTGTTCAATGTAGGCCTACATTCCATGAGACTTAAAAAAACATGCAGGGCTTCACATTAAACTGTATGTCCACTTGTCCTTCAGACAAGGTGACTTAAAATGATGTTGTGCTGTTTGATGCAAGAAACAACTTTACAAAATAAAATTCATTATCATTCCTATACCATTATTACAGAGAATCAGACAAATTATGCTACCCTCTGCCTATTGGCTACTTAGCTTATTCAAGCTTGTCTCAAAATACAACACTTCCCCTTTAAGATAAAAAAAAACAATTTTTACTTGACTTGCTTTTCAAAGATGTCTAGAAATGTACACGTGTTGTGCTCTTGTTGGAAGCAATCCCTCCCCCATTGTTGACACTGGGCTAATAACTCACTAACTAGCAAAGAATATGAACAAATTTGCACACTTGGCTGGATGCAGCTCTTGGTTTGGTCTCCAAACAAGCCCATCTACTCACAACCGCTCATACTGTAAAGAGTCCAGTTCAAAGTGAATGGCACAAATCCATATATGGCAATAGTCTATTAAAGGCCTACTGCAGCTCTGATTGGTTATGACCACCGGTCTGTGTAGAGTATGTGCCTGAGTCATGTTTTACAAATGTTCAACACGAATATAACGAAATGTAGCTTCAACAATTGTTGGACCACAGCTTTTAGCACTACCAAGGGACTTGTGACTCGACTCGTGGCTTGAGTATAAAGGACTCGGACTGGACACAACTCGGTCTTGAGGTTTAGTGACTTGACTAGATCACTGGCTGGAGGTAACTGTCTGTTTTGACTTCATCTGTTGACAAAGCAGGCCCTGCTACACTACAGTGCCTTCAGAAAGTATAAATTGCGTTTTTGTTTTGTCATGGTACAGTATTTTGACACTGAAACAATTGAATTCAACTGTCCCCGATGTGAGCACTCAGCCTTGAACATCACCCACCGTGCCAGTGCCATGCCTAAGCCAATTATCTCCTGCTCACAGCACAGTCACTGAAGACAGTAATAGGAGCCAAATTCACCTTTGTCTGGGCCCTCATATTACACACACACACACACACACCTATATGGCCATTGGTTACCATGTGAAAATACAAGCGCAACCTCTGCTCATCTATAAGCCAAATTGTAAGACGAAAAATTCTGTGATGTGTTTCTATGCAAAGTAAGCTTCACTCTGTCAAAATTATACATTATCTGTCAGTGCACACACACATTTTATACAGAATGTTATGTTGTAGATCACCAAGATAATCCAACATTCATGTATACATTTTCAATAAAAAATATATACATTTTGTTGTAGGTGCAGAAAAGTACATGGTGTGTGTTTGGGGGCCGTGAATCCAGGTCAGCTCTGACTTGTCTTAATCCTAAATCTGTCTTCGGCGGTTTATGTACATGGAAAAAGCGTAATATCTCTGGTAAACATCCTGAACCAAGCTGGCAGTTTCCCTGCAGTGCCATTTGGGTCAGCAGGATTTCCAGCAAATCGCAGATCTGTATTAGTATGATGAAGCCAGGCACAGCAAACACATCAGACGACTCACATCACCCCTTTCTCTGTTACAAGCAAACTGTGTCTTACCATACTCATGTAAAACTAGTGGATCAGTCTGTCTGTAGCAGCCCTTTTCTGTTACTGGATGGATTTCCTCTTCTGGCATTGATTAGACTGGAGCAACTGTCCTGAAAGTGGCTGTCCTCTGCAGGAAGAACACAAATATAGCATCATGTAAAAAATAATATGCAGAACGGTTTCAACTTTTTTTCCAGGTTGAACTAAGAGTCTGACCTTACCCTGCTGAAGATGAGAAACACATTTTCACCTGTCATCTTGAATAATGTTCTTTGTAGGCCTAGTCATTTCCTATCATGAGGTTTATTCTGTTCTTTACATTTTGTGAAAAGGTAAAGTCTTCGAAGGCCAAGTTAACAAACAGATCAACGACCATTTCGAATCCCACCGAATCCCACTCAGGCTGCCAAACATACCCTCATAAAACTGACTATCCTACCAATCCTTGACTTCGGCGATGTCATTTACAAAATAGCCTCCAACACTCTACTCAGCAAATTGGATGTAGTCTATCACAGTGCCATCCGTTTTGTCACCAAAGCCCGATATACTACCCACCACTGCGACCTGTATGCTCTCGTTGGCTGGCCCTTGCTTCATATTCGTCGCCAAACCCACTGGCTCCAGGTCATCTATAAATCTTTGCTAGGTAAAGCCCCGCCTTATCTCAGCTCATTGGTCACCATAGCAGCACCCACTCGTAGCACGCGCTCCAGCAGGTATATTTCACTGGTCATCCCCAAAGCCAACTCATCCTTTGGCCGCCTTTCCTTCCAGTTCTCTGCTGCCAATGACTGGAACGAATTGCAAAAATCACTGAAGCTGGAGTCTTATTTCTCCCTCACTAACTTTAAGCACCAGCTGTCAGAGCAGCTTACTGATCATTGCGCCTGTACATAGCCCATCTGTAAATAGCCCACCCAACTACCTAATTCCCATATTGTTATATATTTTTTGCTCCGTTGCACTGCAGTATCTCTACTTGCACATTCATCTTCTGCACATCTATCACTCCAGTGTTTAATTGCTAAATTGTAATTATTTTGCCACTGTGGCCTATTTATTGCCTTACCTCCCTAATCTTACTACATTTGCACACACTGTATATAGACGTTTCTATTGTGTTATTGACTGTGCATTTGTTTATCCCATGTGTAACTCTGTGTTGTTTGTGTCGCACTGCTTTGCTTTATCTTGGCCAGGTCGCAGTTGTAAATGAGAACTTGTCCTCAACTGGCCTACCTGGTTAAATAATGGTGAAATTAAAAACAAAATAAAAAATTAAAATGTGTATTACAGTTTCAAGGGTAGGAAGGAAGGCAGGAAGGAGGAAAACAATAAGGTGCAAAAATTCTTGTCTGGTTTAAAATAATGGCAGAAGTGGTAGCGGTGGTATGGATAAATAACGATGACGTCAGAAGACATACAAAAAAAATAGAAAGATGAATTTAATCAAACTGAACTTAATCAAGTTTTAAAGTCACATGCACAAGTACAGTGAAATGCATTTCTTGTAAACTCAAAACCCAACAATGCAATAATCAATAATAATGTAATACTATTTAAAAAAACACGAGAAATAAGAAGAAATATGAAGAACACAATAAGTAAGTAAGCATACTATATACAGGGTCAGTTCCAATACCATATTTACAATGTGCACAAGTGATGGAGGTAAATATGTATAGGGGTAAGATGACTAGGCATCAGGATATCAGTATTTGGTCTAAGGAAACAGGCTATGGGTAAGCTAGGTTACCTACTGAGCAACATGGGACCTCCTTTCTATAGGCCAGGGGTGTCAAACTCATTCCATAGAGGGCGCAGTGTCTGCTGGTTTTTGGTTTTACCTTTCAATTAAGACCTAGACGACCAGGTGAGGGGAGTTCCTTACCAATCAGTGACCTTAATTCATCAATCAAGTACAAGGGAAGAGCAAATACCTGCAGACACTCGAACCCTCCGTGGAGTGAGTTTAATACGTGCTATAGGCCTACACAAGTAGGCATATTGCAATTACAATTTAGGCTACTCAACAGCGTGCAAGGTAGAGCAGGGCTTGAACTTGAGATCGAGTGTGATGCACAGAGGCACTCCTTTCGCCATCATACATTTCCACTTTAAAATGTAATAATTTGAAAAATATTAACACTAAAAATGTAATATTTGTTGTCCACTTGTCAATGACAACTGAAACATGCTATATTTATAAAAATCATAGACTGAGCTGATCTCTCTAAACAGCATTGTTTTGTCTCCTAATTATGCATCTGCTCCAAGGATTACATGCTTAGAATACACCAGGTGGGTTTCGCTCCTTTCCATCAAACCTAGGACTGTCTATTTTTATTGCAGAGTAAAGGGTCTCCTACAATACACAGGACGAAGACTACCCACACCCATCTTCAGCTGCCTAGTAGATAAAACCCAGCCTTGTGCTGAATGACACTGCAGGTACCTCAGGCTAGGATAAATACATAGTCCTTGCTCATGTTAGAATATGCATGTGGATGTGTATGATGGATTGATGATATTGGTTGGTTGGTGACATTTGGTAGATGGCTAAGCCATTAGTGGTAAAGTGAGAGCTTTATGTGGAAAATTATGACGTAAAGTTACTGGCATTATTAATTTACTTTATTTAAGCTTTTTGTATTTGTTTGCCTTTTTTAAGTCCAGATATCATGTGTCCTGATCAGTCAGATATAATCTAATACCCATATGCCGGTCAATAACTCATGCAGAAAGGTTTAATTAAACCCACTGAAATCATCAATCATCAATCCAAAAAAAGTTGGCCTAGGTTGTCATATGTCATCACGTGAGTTACAGTACTATAAATGTTGTTGATCATTCACACAGAAGACTGCTGTGGTGAAAGGGGGTTCTTTCTTGTGGGTCTCTTCTCCAAATGCTCTACATAAATTCACGCAGCTGCATTCTAGGGAACTTACCTGGGGGGACCGACCAGAGGACTGAACAACACAGAGGGAGCTCAACATCATCAAGCTGCCACTGGAAACATAATTACATTTAAACTGCAAAATAGACCAACTGGAAGCTGGAGATTTTTAAGGCACCTTGACATTTTCCCAACGGGCACACACTGGTTGAATCAACAATGTTTCCATGGACCAAAGTGGAATAGATGTTGAATTGACATCTGTGTCTTGTGAGTTCTTTCCAAAGAAGGCAGAATTGTTCAATTTAGATAAGACAGGACGTAGGTGATATAGACAGGCATAAGCAACAAGAACAGAAGGACTGCTTGAACATTTTCATTAATTGTTACGAATGTACAGGGGCTATCAACGTTTTTGGACCATGACAAAGTTTGTGGTTTGGATTCTCTTAGCCTCTCCACTTAATGCGCGGTTACTTCGAAAGAGACCATCTCCGTGCCCTGCATAGTCTGAAAAACGGTAAAGCAAAGCAAACCCTAAATTAGAGGTCGACCGATTAATCGGCATGGCCGATTAATTAGGGCCGATTTCAAGTTTTCATAACAATCGGTAATCTGCCTTCTTGGATGCTGATTATGGCCGATTACATTGCAATCCATGAGGAAACTGCGTGGCAGGCTGACCACCTGTTACGCGAGTGCAGCGTCAAAAGGACCTTGTGGCTGCAAGGAGCCAAGTTAAGTTGCTAGCTAGCATTAAACTTATCTCATAAAAAACAACCAATCTTCACATAATCACTAGTTAACTACACATAGTTGATGATGTCACTAGGTTAACTAGCTTGTCCTGCATTGCATATAATCAATGCGGTGCCTGTTAATTTATCATCGAATCACAGCCTACTTCAACTTCGCCAAACAGGTGACGATTTAACAAAAGCACATTGCTGAAAAAAGCACAATTTTTGCACAAATGTACCTAACCATAAACATCAATGCTTTTGTTAAAATCAATACACAGAAGTATATATTTTTAAACCTGCATATTTAGAAATTCATGTTAGCAGGCAATATTAACTAGGGAAGTTGTGTCACTTCTCTTGCGTTCAGTGCAAGCAAAGTCAGGGTATTTGCAACAGTTTGGGCTGCCTGGCTCGTTGCGAACTGTGAACTAATTTGCCAGAATTTTACATAATTATGACATAACATTGAAGGTTGTGCAATGTAACAGCAATATTTAGACTTAGGGCTGCCACCCATTCGATAAAATACGATTCTGTATTCGGTTCTGTATTCCTCTGAAAGAATAAACGTTTTGTTTTCGAAATTATAGTTTTCCGGATTTGACCATATTAATGACCAAAGGCTCGTATATCTGTGTTTATTATATTAGAATTAAGTCTGTGATTTGATATTTGATAAAGCAGTCTGACTGAGAGGTGGTAGGCAGCAGCAGGCTCGTAAGCATTCATTCGAACAGCACTTTACTGCGTTTGCCAGCAGCTCTTAGCAATGCTTGAAGCGCAGCGCTGTTTATGACTTCAAGCCTATCAACTCCCAAGATTAGGCTGGCAATACTAAAGTGCCTATAAGAACATCTAATAGTCAAAGGTATATGAAATACAAATAGTATAGAGATAAATAGTTGACGCGTCATAATTCCTATAATAACTACAACCTAAAACTTCTTAACTGGGAATATTGAAGAACTGTGAATATTGAACCACCAGCTTTCATATGTTCTCATGTTCTGAGCAAGTGTCACGGGTGTCGTAGGGATTAGACCAAAACGCAGCGGGAACGTGTAAACTCATCTTCTTATTTTATTAAAGATGGAAAACAAAAGAAACACGTATACAAAACCAACACTAAACAGTCCCGTCAGGTGCACAAACACAAAACAGGAAATAACTACCCATAAATCCCATAGAAAAAACACCCCTCTTAAATAGGACCTTCAATTAGAAGCAACGAGGAGCAGCTGCTTCCAATTGAAGGTCAACCCAATAAACACCACATAGAAATAGACATACTAGAACTAACATAGAAATAGACTAACAAAGAACATAGCCCAACCAACCCCGAAACACTCTAAACAAACACCCCCTGCCACGCCCTGACCAAACTACAATAACAAATAACCTCTTTTACTGGTCAGGACGTGACAGCAAGGAACTTAAACGTTAGCTTTTTTACATGGTACATATTGCACTTTTACTTTCTTCTCTAACACTGTGTTTTTGCATTATTTAAACCAAATTGAACATGTTTCATTATATATTTTAGACTAAATAGATTTCATTTATGTATTCTATTAAGTTACAATAAAAGTGTTCATTGTTCATTCAGTATGGTTGTAATTGTCATTTTTACAAAAATATATATATATATATATAAGAATCGGCCGATTAATCGGTGTCGGCTTTTTTTGGTCCTCCAATAATCGGTATCGGTATCAGCGTTGAAAAATCATAATTGGTCGACCTAAATGCCTGTGAAGCCTTTTGTATTTTGTTTCAATGTATATACCCCTGTGTATAAAGTTTGTATGTGTTATTTGGTATACTATTTTGTACGATATGTTTTTGCATATTGTTTTTTTATTAACAAATATAACACAATATGCAAATGTATCTTAATATATATATATATATACTTCGTATCCTGAGATCTGTGATGCCTCCCATTGACCTGCCACAACTGAAGGACAGCTGCGTCTGGAGAAGATTACCTTTGCGGGGAGCGTGGAATTGACATTTGTGACGAAGGGATGACATGCGAATATCCAGAGGGAAAGAGCAGAGTTTGCGGTTCATGTGTTTGCACCCTTGCAGAGCCTGTGTGCGGGAGTGATGGAAGGAATTACCCCAGTATGTGTTGCTTGAGAACTAAAAACAAACTAGCAGAACTCAGTAAAAAGCCCTCAGTCATATTGATTCAGAAAGGTCACTGTGATGCAGGTAAGTAGCCTAGTGGTGGGTTAGGGCCAAAGGAAGAAAGTTTCATACCCCAGGGCTACATTTCTTATTTTCCAGTCAATCATACAAAGTAGCCCAAAGACATTTGTTTATGAGATTCTGTATTTTCTCATGTGTGTTTCAGTGGCAATATGGAACTTTTTGTTCACCTGCCCATCTTCACATAAAAATGTGAGTTATAGATCTGTCATTCTCAATGAAGCTGTAGATCTGTTCTATGTGTGTCACGGTTGTCTTCGTCCTCTGACGATATAATGAAATCGTCATCGGAAAATGTGGACCAATACGCAGCAGGTTCGTGAATGCTCATCTAGATTTTTATTCACTACAAAAATGAACATACAAAAATAACAAAATACGAACAACCAACAGTCTGTCAAAGCATAGTGCTTTACACAGAACAATCACCCACAAATCACAAACACAAACACACCCTTATATATGAGACTCTCAATCAAAGGCAGATAGACAACACCTGCCTTCAACTGAGAGTCCCAATCCCAATTAACCAACATAGAAACACACTCACCAGACTAGACATAGAAATACATAAACAGACTATAAACCAAAACCCCGGAAATACTAAATCAAACACCCTTAATCAAACACACCACCCTGAACCACATAAAACAAATACCCTCTGTCACGCCCTGACCAAACTACAAAACAATTAACCTTATATACACTGGCCAGGACGTGACAATGTGCGCTATTTCTATGCTTCCCGTTCTTAAGTTTCGTTTTTGCATCTTCTGCTTTCGGTTTTGTACACCAGTTTCCAACAGCTTAAAATACAATATTTTTGTTTACATAAAATATATTTCACAGCGGTTTAGATGGTACAATGCTTCTCTAAACTATACTATCTTATTTTGTCACATAAACTGAAATTAGGCAAACTATTAAAATCTTTGCAACTAGGAAATGGCAGAGCGATTTCTGCTTAGTGCAACTTCAATTATAAACCACTTCAAATAATTTTAATTATTAGGCTATTGGTATGGTTTTGTTATTTTGTTATAGGCCTAACAACCAAAACAAGTACTGCTATCTAAATGGGTCACATGCACAACTCATTTGGGTGTTTATAGGAGACAGATAGTGTTCCTTTTTCAGATTTGCACCTTGCACTGATAGGATGAGGGAGAAAAATAAAATATTATTCCTGAATGATACTCTTGCAGGCTCTAAGAAGTATGTCAAATTATATACAGATATTTAGTTGCTACGCTGCTTAATATCTTGTTGAATAACTGGATTTTACAGCCCTAATTGCCTGTCAAGATGGCCCAACATGGGTATTTATGCTCTGCTGCGATGTGTAAGCCATGCTGCATGTAGCCTATGCCCTGTCTGTCAGAGATTGTAATTAGCCTATTTCAGACTAAAGTATGAAGGCTAAACTGCTGCTGCTTCTCTGTAAGGTCAAGCCATCATCTTATCTTACTGTCTACTGAGGAATACTTCACATTTCATTCGCTCTGTGATCCAATTTGTAAGGAAAAACTTGATTCCGTTTTTTATTCTCCAATGGAGAAAAAACACCTCTGCCAGGCCCTTGGCAGAACATTACAAGATTACATAACTGCCAACCAAGCCCCACCCACTGGGCACACATGGGCAGAATCAGCGCTGTTGTACCGACGTGGAATAGACATTGAACTGACGTCCTGTGCCAAGTGGGCACCAATAAAATGTTATTTCATTGAATAAAGGAGGGCTTAACTAAATTTGATTAAGGTTGATTGTGTTAACATACCGTATGATAAGGAAATACAAAGCGTGTAGGGGCAGATTAACGTCTTCTTTACAATATGATCAGACAATCCCTGTTTCTTTCGTTCCTCATCTAGCATGAATCCAGAGCATATTAAATTGATATTTGGTCATTGTTACAGGCCTACATGGGCCATGATCAAAAGTAGTGCACTAGATAGGGAATAGGGTGGCATTTTGGGGTGCACACTATTACTTACTAGCACTGTTTGGGGTGAATTGGACACAGTCATAGTAGTCAAAGAGAGCAGAAGTGAATGATCTGGTATGGAATGGAGCATCAGTACTTTCCCAGTGATCAAGCTTTTGATATCTTAATGGATCTGAGAGGATAACAAATGAAAGTTCACTGTTCCATTCTGTGCCAGCCAAGTAACAAAAGGGGTAAACATTGTTATGGTTTCATTATTTTCAACAAAACTGTTGTTATGCTTATATGAAAGAAAGAAAGCCTATATGGAAATGTCTCCATTGCAACACAATCTAGGCCTGTTACTAATAACAAGTGGTTACTTATTGTTGCTATAGCCACAGTGGAATGTGGATGGAGAAATAAAGAAATGCATCATGCATTAGATCCCCTTCTGGGTTCTGAGAAAGGCAGGTGTGCAAACCACATGGCTTCTGAGAAAGCAGGTGTGTAAACCACATGGCTTCCAATTATTGTACGCTTTGGAGGGTATCAGATCATGTTTAACGGACTGGGACAACAATGAGGTGATTGGACTGAGTAATCACCAAAATGAGAAGCAGCCTATACACTGTAAAACAAAAAGGTTTGTGTGTGAAAGTGTTGTTGAGCAAACTCACAATCCTATTTCAGATGGTTGCGTTATTGTACTTTTTTTTGTGGAGGGGTTAAGATAAAGATTTCACTGCATGACAGGATTCCTCCACATGGGAGCCAGAGTTGCATACAAAACAGAGCTGTGTACCTTTGCAGCAACATTCAACACTTTACTCAGATAAAAAAACAGAGCCTGTATTCATAGTGTCTTAGAGTATGAACGCTGATCTAAGATCAGATGTTCCTTGTACATCACAATGAATAAGAATGGACAGGGGGGACCTGATCCTAGATCAACACACATTTTTTTTACATTTACATTTTAGTCATTTTAGCAGACGCTCTTATCCAGAGCGACTTACAGTAGTGAATGCATACATTTTTTTTACTTCTGTACTGCACACTATTGTTTGGGGTGACACCTACTCTAAGATGCTTGATACAGTACATACAGCCTCAGATGTACACTACAGGCAAGGAAGGTGTTAACACATTATTCCATCACCTTTCCTGAGCATTTCTAAGTAATAGCACCAGCATAAAAAAGTAGCCATACTGAATCTATTGACTGTTTTTGTGCTGTTTTGTGCTCATTGTACAAAAGCTGTCAGCTGTTTTTGTTATGCTTATGTCTCTGTGGGTTGTTACAGAGGTTATAGTTTATTATTAGCCTAACAAACAAGAGTATAACTATTTAATATGGCCTGACATATCACAGTAATGGATGGCACATTCACCAAAGTTAAAAAACAACTTTGAATATAATTATATTTCAAAATGGGTTAATAAACTAGCTGAAAACCTTTTCCAAATAATATCTAGAGGAATCCATTCAAAGTGCATGTCATCTGAAATGCACTGTTTGTGATGTGTGCAGTGGACCCAGCATTTTCATATTTTACAAGGCATTCCAAGCTCTGGCCATCTATCAGGGTTTGGCAGTGGACCCTAGGGAGACAGAATGCATGTATTTGCACATATGAATAATTTAGGGGTGGGACAGGGCTGTAACCACCAAAACCTTGCTCTGTCTAGGCCTAACTCACCTGCGCTGTCTAGACTGCCTCATTAATTACTGTTGTTGTCATGTTCTGCTGCATAATTCAACAAGTGTGGTAATAGCAGGATACCCTCGGATCAAAAATCTAAAAGTTTCGCTCTAGATTGCACATATCTATACATATTTTACATTGTTTGCGAGATCATACATAATATCACTATAATCAGTGATCATTTTCAGAAGTTGCTTTCAAATCAGAGCGTCTAATTTGTAAACATTTCAACTGTTGGGTGAATTCGGAAAGAGTAGGACACAGGGGTGAAAGTGAGACGGTACAGTCCGGTAAGGCGTCCCGGTAAAATAAATAGTGGGGGTAAGCAGGACCAGTAAAACATGAGTCTATCACAATTATTACAACATGCACAAAAAAACTGTACGCTATTACACCATTATTAAACATTACTGCATGTCAGCCAAAAAAACAATTTGTGAATTGACTGGAAACCGGGTGGTATACGGTCCAAATTGCGTTGTGGTTTGAGGAGAACACTTACATTTTGTCAAGGCAGAGATGAGTGTCCGAGACGCTCGCGGACCGGTAAGAAATTAAATCTTCACCCCTGGTGGGACATCATATCAACTGGGACAATTTTTTTTTAAATGTAAAAAATTATTATTGAAAAAAAAATTGGGACAATGTAATCCTGACACGTTTATTTGTTGGTGTGACAAGAGAAAACCAAAACTATTGTTACTAACCCCTTGTAGACCAATATGATCAAAATCAAATCACTTCATTGGTGTGACCCTGCGAAGCACAAGGTAAGATCAGTGACATAGCTTATTTTCTGTTTTGATCTTAAGGTTATAAAACTGTTATCAAAAAGTTGCCAATTTTATGTTTACATTTTACCGAGGTAAAGACAGTTTCAGCTTGGATATTCGACGGATATTCGCCTGTAGTTTTCCTTACGTCCACCAACAGCAGTTAGGGACCGTCAACATAGTGACAAACCAACATTTTCACATTTCAATAGCTCTTTAACCATTACTCCTAACACTTTCAAAACTTGTTGTAGCTAACCTGATGACATAGACACACATTGCACATCCTTTAGTTTGTCAATTTTTATCTCACATGGTTTTATATGAATATTTCAAAATGTAGAATTTCAATAGCTCCTTGGTCATGCAACCTAGTGACTTCAAACAAGGTTCAGAATGTACACTCAGTGGGCCTACACATTGCACACCCTTTAGTTTGTCCATTTTCATCTCACATGGTTTTACATTAATTTTTCAAAATGTAGAATTTCAATAGCTCCTTGGTCATGCAACCTGGTGACTTCAAACAAGGTTCAGAATGTCCACTGACTACCCTTCTATATTGCACACCCTTTAGTTTGTCTATTTTCATCTCACATGATTTTACATGAATTTTTCTAAATGTAAAATTTCAATAGCTCCTTGGTCATGTGACCTAGTGTCCGCTGACTACCCTTCTATATTGCACACTCTTGTTTGTGTACTGTAAAATCACGCGGTGTAACGTACATTTTTCATAGTTTCAAATTTGCAATACCTCCTTGGTCATGTCAATTACACACCAAAGAAGCATGCAGTAGATATACACCCATATTGAATAACCTCTAGTCATGTATCTTCTATATTGTTGTACATTAATATTAGTTTGACAATTAGGGGGTTCAGTCCAGTGTTGTGTTTACCCTTTTCTTTAATATTTATCTACAATAATTGGTAGTTCTAAGTACTTATTTTCCCTGTTTAAAATTTTTCCACACTATTTAACAGTGGTACACAATAGGAGAGAGACAGATAATATCTCCTTTCGTTGTTAATATTAACCATAAAGGAAAAGGGCAAAGTACGAGAGTCATGCTATTAATTGTCCAAAGCAGGGATGGAGAGTGAGCTAGTGAGGTAGGCTGCAGTGGGTTTGCTGGTCAATACATATACTGAACATGTTACCACAGTAATAGTGGCCAGTAATGCAATGAATAAAAATGTAATATTGACAAATTAAACAGAAATTGTAGACCATGAATCTTTTCCAACATGTCAACAGACACTTAACTTCAATTAAGTATGAAACATTTCACAGTGTTAACTTTCTCTTTATCCCTGGTTGATGTACATTTCAGAGCCTCTTCAGTGTGGATGGGGTATAGCATACATTTTCAACAACAGAGAGCACTTCCAGTTTGTGTTCTTTACTCTGTTGAACTCTTTTGTCTTCATTCCTAGGCACAGCACATGGAACCACCGTTGGCATGCAAAACATTCAATCAAAACAAAACAAAGTGTAACATGTTATAATTAATATCAAATATCAATGCAGTATGACGAAT
Organism: Salmo trutta; assembly: GCF_901001165.1. Taxonomy (NCBI): domain Eukaryota; kingdom Metazoa; phylum Chordata; class Actinopteri; order Salmoniformes; family Salmonidae; genus Salmo; species Salmo trutta. The sequence continues at coordinate 30,816,464 of NC_042965.1, forward strand.
GACGAATTAGCCATCCATTGTGTTATATCATAAATTGTCTTACATGCTGCCACTGTTGTCAAAAGATTATAAACATGTTAAATAAAGTTACTAACCCAGTCAGTCTTTGGGCCACATCCAGGTTCTTTATCAGTGGAACACATGAAGCAGTTGTTGGCTTTGTTGAACTCTGAAATCATAGGCATGAACTGAACATATGGCTGTCCGACACAACTACATAAAAATTAAGAATTTACATTTACTTTGAATTAAATGTCATTACATACAAGACAATTTCGCAAATAAACACTGGAGTGAGATGTGCAGAAGATGAATGTGCAAGTAGAGATACTGTGGTGCGAAGGAGCAAAAAAAATCTAAAATCAAAATAAAATAAATAACAATATGGGGATGAGGTAGTTGGATGGGATATTTACAGATGGGCTACGTACAGGTGCAATGATCTGTAAGCTGCTCTGACAGCTGATGCTTAAAGATAGTGAGGGAGCTATGAGTCTCCAGGTTCAGTGATTTTTGCAATTCGTTCCAGTCATTGGCAGCAGAGAACTGGAAGGAAAGGCGGCCAAATGAGGAATTGGCTTTGGGGGTGACCAGTGAAATATACCTGCTGGAGCGCGTGCTACAGGTGGGTGCTGCTATGGTGACCAGTGAGCTGAGATAAGGTGGGGCTTTACCTAGCAAGGACTTATAGATTACCTGGAGCCAGTGGGTTTGGCGACGAATATGAAGCGAGGGCCAGCCAACGAGAGCATACAGGTCGCAGTGGTGGGTAGTATATGGGGCTTTGGTGACAAAACGGATGGCACTGGGATAGACTGCATCCAATTTGCTGAGTAGAGTGTTGGAGGCTATTTTGTAAATGACACCGCCGAAGTCAAGGACTGGTAGGATGGTCAGTTTTACGAGGGTATGTTTGGCAGCATGAGTGAAGGATGCTTGGTTTCTCAAATGATTGCCTCACCTGGTTAACCAACTACTTCTCAGATAGAGTTCAGTGTGTCAAATCTTCCATTTAAGAGCAGTTGGAGGCCACGGAAGGAGAGTTGTATGGCATTGAAGCTCATCTGGAGGTTAGTTAACACAATGTCCAAAGAAGGGCCAGAAGTATATAGAATGGTGTCGTCTGCGTAGAGGTGGATCAGAGAATCACCAGCCGCAAGAACGACATCATTGATGTATACAGAGAAGATAGTCGGCCCGAGAATTGAAACCTGTGGCACCCCCATAGAGACTGCCAGAGGTCCGGACAACAGGCCCTCCCATTCGACACTCTGAACTCTATCTGAGAAGTAGTTGGGGAACCAGGCGAGGCAATCATTTGAGAAACCAAGGCTGTTGAGTCTGCCGATAAGAATGCGGTGATTGACAGAGTCGAAAGCCTTGGCCAGGTCGATGAATTCGGCTGCACAGTATTGTCTTTTGTCGATGGCGATTATGATGTCGTCTAGGACCTTGAGCGTGGCTGAGGTGCACCCATGACCAGCTCTGAAACCAGATTGCATAGCGGAGAAGGAATGGTGGGATTCGAAATGGTCGGTGATCTGTTTGTTAACTTGGCTTTCGAAGACCTTAGAAAGGCAGGGTAGGATAGATATAGGTCTGAAACAGTTTGGGTCTAGAGTGTCTCCCCCTTTGAAGAGGGGGATGACCGCGGCAGCTTTCCAATCTTTGGGGATCTCAGACGATAAGAAAGAGAGGTTGAACAGGCTAGTAATAGGGGTTGCAACAATTGCGGCGGATAATTTTAGAAAGAGAGGGTCCAGATTGTCTAGCCCAGCTGATTTGTAGGGGTTCAGATTTTGCAGCCCTTTCAGAACATCAGCTATCTGGATTTGGGTGAAGGACAAATGGGGGAGGCTTGGGCAAGTTGCTGTGGGGGGTGCAGAGCTGTTGACCGGGTAGGGTTAACCAGGTAGAAAGCAAGGCCAGCCGTAGAAAAATGCTTATTGAAATTCTCGATAATCGTAGATTTATCAGTGGTGACAGTGTTTCCTAGCCTCAGTGCAGTGGGCAGCTGGGAGGAGGTGCTCTTATTCTCCATGGACTTTACAGTGTCCCAGAACGTTTTGGAGTTTGTGCTACAGGATGCAAATTTCTGTTTGAAAAAGCTAGCCTTAGCTTTCCTAACTGCCTGTGTATATTGGTTCCTAACTTCCCTAAAAAGTTGCATATTGCGGGGGCTATTCGATGCTAATGCAGAAAGCCACAGGATGTTTTTGTGCTGGTCAAGGGCAGTCAGGTCTGGAGTGAACCAAGGGCTATCTCTGTTCCTGGTTCACATTTTTTGAATGGGGCATGCTTATTTAAGATGGTGAGGAAAGCACTTTTAAAGAATAACCAGGCATCCTCTGCTGACGGAATGAGATCAATATCTTTCCAGGATACCAGAGCCAGGTCGAATAGAAAGGCCTGCTCGCTGAAGTGTTTTAGGGAGCGTTTGACTGTGATAAGGGGTGGTCGTTTGACCGCGGACCCATTACGGACGTAGGCAATGAGGCAGTGATCGCTGAGATCCTGGTTGAAGACAGCAGAGGTGTATTTAGTGTACAGGTTGATAAGGATGATATCTATGAGGGTGCCCGAATTTACGGATTTGGGGTTGTACCTGGTAGGTTCCATGATAATTTGGGTGACATTGAGGGCATCTAGCTTAGATTGTATGATGGCCGGGGTGTTAAACATATCACAGTTTAGGTCACCTAACAGTAGAAACTATGAAGATAAATGAGGGGCAATTAATTCACATATGGTGTCCAGGGCGCAGCTGGGGGCTGAGGGGGGTCTGTAACAAGCGGCAACAGTGAGAGACTTATTTCTGGAAAGGTGGATTTTTAAAACTAGATGCTCAAACTGTTTGGGCACAAACCTGGATAGCATGACAGAACTCTGCAGGCTGTCTCTGCAGTAGATTGCACCTCCACCCCCTTTGGCAGTTCTGTCTTGGCGGAAAATGTATACACATACATAGAGGCATTTTTCAGCTTTGATTGTACCACTCAGAATCCAGAATGGATATGACAATGGGGCCAGCACAGGACGTAATACACCCTTACAACAATCTACTTTTTTATCTTCTTGACTTCTTATCTGGTAAACTGCTACTATGTGTCAAGAAAAGAGCTCCATTTAGGGGTTAGTGTACTCCAGTAAAAAAGGGCTGGTTTAGATTAAAAACTATTTCCTTGTGTCCCCGTTCATAGGGGCATGAGAGACTCGTCACTGGTAGAATTGAGTTGGCACTTTATTGGCCAAAACACCCACAGACCCACAAGGTTGAGGTTACTCATGGACAGTAATTAGTAATTTTCTTTTTTTGCATTGACGCAGTGTGTCTTCTAACTGTCCAAGAATAGGATCCAAAGTATTGCGAAATATTTGTTCCCATAAATACAAAGGAGGATGTCTCTCCTCATACCTCTGGCACTTTAGTCAGACCGCCAGACTGTGTACCACAGAGCCAATCAGGAGAGAATACATAGAGGTCAACGGTGCCAATTGAAAGTCAAGGGGTGTGTCTGTGCCTTTTGGATTACTCTCTCTTTACAGAAAACCCCTGTGGTTCAAGTCAAGAGCGACCCTTCCCCTTTCAGTCTGCTCTGCGCATGTCTGAAAGTGACAGAGCCAGCAGCCAAGAGTTTTTCACAGTATGTCATAAAAAAGTATTACACTTATGAATGTATGTAAAATGCTAATATGTATTAGATCCAGTACAATGGAAAAACTAAGACCTGAATTTGAATGCAGCATGTTCCGATTCCTCCTTCTCTTTCTGTCTAGCAGGGTCAATCAAAAACACTTGGCCTGATGGTTCATGCAGATACTGGGGAAGCAATATAGAAATGTATTGATCCCTTAAATTATTTTACTATTAAATGACCCATATCACAACCCTCATACCTCTTCACAAAAATGTACCTAAATCAATTTTGGAAAAAGGATTTTACTCACAAAAGACGTAGGAATTTATTTTCCCAGTTAGAAATAGTAGGCCATGCATCAAATAACTATTTTCATCAGAAAAACAAACCCTCAAATGCACTATTGTATTTTGTAAGTTGTCTGCAGGTGGCTTGTTGTGAATGCACTCAAATATCAAGTCATTATCAGGTTATGTAAACTGCGTTCTAATACTCAACGTAGAAGGATTTGACTAAATGTACAGTATATGAAAGTGATGATATGAAAAGGATTCTTTCACGTTATCAAGCTCACTGTGACTGACAAATCACTGCCTATTACTGTGATTAAAAAGAGCATATGAAACAGTGTTTTTCATGAGGCCTACCTGTGCGCCTTCCTTTAAGCACCTCTGTTTGAACACCTCTCCTGTCCTTGATCCATACCACATACAGCCATTTGCGGATCTTTTCAGTGTCCATGTGAAAGATAGTTATTGCGAGGATGGAATTTTTTTAACACCAATGTAAAATGAAGGCCTGCAAAGCTTACAGATTTAAGTCTAATAGCATGAGATGAAAGTAGACAAACATCTGAAGGTATAGTCAGTGGACATTCTGAACCTTGTTTGAGGTCAGTAGGTCACATGACCAAGGAGCTATTGAAATTCTACATTTTGAAAAATTCATGTAAAATCTTGTGAGATAAAAACGGACAAACTTAAGGGTGTGCAATATGTAGGCCCACTCATTGGACATTCTGAACCTTGTTTGAAGTCACTAGGTCACATGACCAAGGAGCTATTGAAACTTTACATTTTGAAAAATGCATGTTAAATCTTGTGAAATTAAAATGGACAAATTAAAGGTTGTGCAATATAGAAGGGTAGTCAGTGGACATTCTGAACCTTGTTTGAAGTCACCAGGTCACATGACCAAGGAGCTATTGAAATTTGAATGTAAAAAAAGTTTGTACTTTGTTTACGCTCCCTAACTAATTCAACTTGGAATACAAAATGCTGCTCACATTTCCACATGTTAATTAGCTTTGGAAAATGAATTAATGTAGAAATCATGAAAATAAGACCTGTGCAATGTTGTGCGTAATTTTTCGAACATCATGACACTTATTTGGAGTCTGTGGCTCAAGTGGTTTGAAAGCTATTGAGGTTTGAAAGCGTGAATATCCATTGAATATCCAACTTGAAACTGTCTTTACCTCGGTTACATTATGTTATCCAGTCAGTTTTTAGGTGTCCTGCTTTACCAACCATAGCTAGCTAAAGTAGGACAGCATGGAGTAACTAAAGTGGGACAGTCTTATAGGCTTTTCCAACAGAGGACAGAGATCCAATTTATATTGGGGACCCCCTGTAGTTAGGTTAGGCAGGGCTCTGGTTCTTGTTGTACTATATCCTGTTAGTTGTTTTCTTGTGGTACTGTTATTAGTACTGTTTGAGTGAATTCAGAAAACATGGGACACCTTTTGCATTTCCGTCTTCTGTAACCTCTTCAGACGTCTATGCAACATATTAGCCCAACATGATACATTTCTGAAATCCTCCGATGTTTCCTAGTCACACAAACCTAAATGAATTGTCAATGGGCTACCATTAGGACTATAATAATGGTATCCCAGATTTTTTAACCTGCTGTCCCTGTCTCCAAATGCAAACTGAAAATATGGTTTTGACTCATTGTACACAAATGGGTGTCAAGTCTCCTGTGAATATGATATCAACATTTGTTTTTTATGTGTGATAAGGTAACATTATGAGGATTTCAGAATGTATTGTGTGTTAGGCTAATATGTTGGATAGATGTTAGTCCGAATTCACTCTATAATATTATTACTTTTTCAATTCCACAAAAAATGAACACCTATCAAAATAAAATGATCTTTCTTCTCTTTCTTGCGACGTAAGTGTCGAGAGGATGTGTTTAATCCCCGACAAAGCTTAAGTGTTCTTATAGATGCAACGGAAAGACAATGTATTCCATTGAGCCCATTTCAGCTGTTACCGAGGTGTGTTTGACAGGTAATTTAATGTTAACGGGGAAAAACAAGAGTATGAAAGAGTAGCAGGAGTAAAATGAAAGCAATCAATCCAGCGAGATTTAAGTGACAAGTGTTCAATGGAGGCTGGTGGGAGGAGCTATAGGAGGACAGGCTCATTGTAATGGCTGGAATGGTATTAATGGAACGGTATCAAACACATTAAACATATGGAAACCACATGTTTGACTCCATTCCATTTGTTCCATTCCAGCCATTACAATGAGCCTGTCCTCCTATAGCTCCTCCCACCAGCCCCCTCCATAAGTGGAAAATAGATGGCTGAAAAAGATAGATCCTCAGGCAGGATTGGCACGCGCTTTGCTAAGGGAATAGGGCGCCATTTTGGATGCAGCCTCAGGCTCCAAATGGGCCCAGGTCTCTGACAACACCAGTGGAAGGGACAGGTTCTCCAACTTTTGATAGTCGTATTATGGAGAAAGTGTTCAACATTTTGGTCTGGTAGTAAAATGTCATAGAGATTAGAGAGTGTATAGTATTAACTTTGATGATGTTGTTTTGTGGTGTGACATTTTTTGGGATGTCCTGGCAATCCAGTTCTATGTCAAAAGGAGTAACGTTACCTGTCCAAACTAGCATTTCCACAGAGATTATTTCATTGTTCTGCAATGCAAATATCAATCTCAAAATCGTGTGTCTGAATGTATTAAAAAACCGTGTAGTGCACAGAAGCTTTAGGAAAAGTAGCCTACATGTGAAGTGCGTGTGAGAGCAGCGTGTTGTAGCCTTCATGTGAGAACACATGCCCTATAACAGGAGGAGAAGATACTGCAGGGGAATAGCTATGGGGGCAAGGATTTACAATTCCCCTGATGTAACAGAGAGTCATAATGAACCTTTAAGTAGAAGAGGAGAGCTAGGTGGCCTATAAAGGTAGCTCCACATGTGGTCTGCCACCAGCCAAGCTTGCTGATTAGGAGCCTGATAACCAACCTGACAAGCCATGCCAGCAAACAGGTAGAACAATAGTGACTTACCCTGGCATGTAAGTTTACGCTATGCACTTTTGTGGTGAACACGCCATTTGTTTTGCCAAAGATTTAAGCGTTTAAGAAGCTGTAATAAAAACTTTAGCTCAGAATGTGTATACCCATCTGTCAGGCTCAGAGGGCTTCAACCTACCACTTTGCCCTGCCCGGCCACTACTTTATAACTTGAAAAAGTCAGACAGATTTTATGCGTTTTGGTATTATCCCAATAAATATGAAATGTTTACAGCTTCAACATACTCATGTATGAAATGTATGTAATTTCTACCTCCAAGGTGAATGTCGACGCCGGAATTCTGTTTCACATGAATAAATCTTTCTTTCTGTCTTTCTGTATTTTTCCCCCTCAGCTGCCCTGAACAAATTCAACTTCATTGCTGATGGGGTGGATAAGATAACCCCAGCTGTTGTACACCTAAAGCTTTTCAATAGGTACAAGCAGCTTGGTATCGGAGTCCTTTACTCTTTCTTTCATTAATGTAATCTTCAATGCGTTCGGCAGCAACATATTGAAGTGACTCCTCTAACACAGTTGTCGTGTCTTTGGGTACCATTAAACTGAAGATAGGTTTATCAATTAACTCCCTGTAATTATTATCACGCGATTAAACTGATTAATCGTTTAATTGTAATTAACTAGGAGATCGGGGCACCAAGAAAAATATTCAGATTACAAAGTTATAATTTTCCTAATATAACTTTCCTATATTATAATATAGGCCGATTATCTTCTGGTTTGAATGGTGTATTTTACCTCGCGTCCAGTCTCATTCCCAAACGTCGTAAATTGTTGTATCTGCACGAACCCAGTCTTTACTAAAATCATCCATACATCAATTGTCTTAAAATCATTTATTTACTACACTAAGTAATTAACAGAAAACATACAAACAGTAATTATCGTCACAAAGGATTGGTATAGTAATGTGCCCTAATGGCTAACAAGCATGGCTGGTCTGTTAGACAATGGGTCATAAACGGTAAGCTGAGAAGTTACACAGAGTTCATTAATATTAACAATTGACAATTGAAGGCTCACTCATTCGGGAACAATTGCAATCAATATATATTTACGCTCATGTGTCGTCGGGATCCCTTTGGAAGAGTTATGTTCTGATGGAGAGTTTGTCCGCGTTCTCTCTCTCTCTCTCTCTCTCTCTCGGTTAGAATGGATCTTTCAGAGCGACATTCATTAATGTCGTCATAGAATGGATGTGGTTGGTCTTCGCGTTCGATGATATAATTTACTTAGCTGCAGACTAATAATTAATATCAAAGACTTGTTCTTATTCTGTCGATATCGATAGTCTAAAAGTTAACCACGTGGTATGGTTCACTTTCAGTAGAGTACTTGGATGATAAAACCTAATGAGCCAACTCGCAATGGAGTGTAGGCCTGGTCTGAAGAAATGTAAATCAGGGGGTGTTTTATAGTGCCCATAGAACAGGCTTGTCAAATGACGCCTGGTCCTGTATGTGTCCCTGGGGGCGTGCCTATGACTGAGTTAGACTTGGTTACAGAAATACAATTCTATCACATTAACATCAGTACATAGCATCTCAATGTATTACAAATAGCTTTATCCTTATTAATACATTTTATACAACCATTATGATGTTTGTCTCATCGCTGAGGCTATTATATAAACAGTTTTATGGTAATATGGCTATATTGTCTCTTCTGAGTATCACAAAATTGTACCAAGCGGATCAGTTCGTAGCTGGAGTCTTCATCAATCTTCCATATCCTCTCCAGAACACACATGTCGCTCGGTTCTCCAATTCTATGAGTTGGAAGAATTTCCTTTGTCTCTCTATGAAACATGTTGTAGTAGATTCTCCTCTTGGAATTTTTACAACCCTGGGTTGGGGGGAAGGTAGGTTGGGTGATGGTACAAAGGGGAGGGGGTCAACTGTCCTTCCTGTACCCAAAGAGGCCAACGTCATGACACAGTTATGGTCAATAATGGATTTTTTTTTTTTTCTTAAACCTGATTCCTCTGTGTTTTGGTATCATCAGAGCAAAAGATGATGACACATGGTTGTTGTAACTTTAGACAGCAACATGATTGGTGTCGTTATCACTCAGGTTCCCATTTTCATACCAGGAGGTCCCTGTGTCAAGTGGTTCAGAGTTCATCGTGTCAGAGGACTGCTGGATAGTCACCAAAGCCCACGTCCTCTCCTACAAGCAGAGAATCAAAGTGGAGCTGAAGAGGTGTGTTCAATAAGATGCCTCCGTCAAGGAAATGGAATCAAAATTGAGTCGAATGTGAGTCCTCCTCTCTCTCCTCCTCCTCATTCCTAAAATGAGGCTGTTCCAACGGCCCTCTCTCTCATCCCACAGGTCCTCATGCTAAATTCTGCTTGGTATTTTCCATTGGCCTGCTGGCTTGAAATCAGTGACTAACATCTAAAAGGCAGAGAGTTAATTAATCCTACAGAAACAGTCTGGCAGATGTTCTACAGGGGGAAAGTCTGCGAGCGAGGGCCTTTTGCCTGACTACAATCAGATTCCACTCCTTGACATGATCAATTTGTCGTCAGGTTTTCCTGTAGGGGCTATTGGTTCTGGTCTTATAAATTCAAAGCTTCAGCCTTTTTTCTTCTTCCAGTATTCGCAAATGTTTCTGTAACTAAAACATTTGTCACCGCGATGACAGCCACTTGTGTAAACAGCTCCTCTGTGTGGCATTATGGGATCCCTGGCCAAAACACAGTCAACTAAAACCCACTCCAGGCCAGGGCCAAAACATGCGGGGAAGACAACTATTTTGATTCAGTCCATCACTCTGCACACTATATTATAGAAGACTATAAACTTTTGTGTGGAATACAAACGCAGAGGATTAGATAGAATGGATTTGTGATGGTAGATGTTAAGCCTTTATATGGAGTAGCAGAGCCTTCAAAGTGAGGCTGTGATGGAACAAGGCTTTACACCCTAGAAGAGCTGGCAATGGCAATAAACACTACGTGTCAGATTCCAGCAATAAAAATACTTCAACCCATGACAAGAGAAGGTAGGCAGAGACCGGATTAGTCTGGGTGTGAAGGTTAAAATGAGAGTGCCTTGTTGGCCTTAATGATGATTCAGGGCTGAAGGGACTGTCTTCTGTTAAAAGGCCAATGTATTAACAGAGCGGTCTAAAAGCCTTTCCCATTGTGTGACTCTTCACAGAATTAAAAATAACACTAGAATGTATATCCTAGCATGAGTAAAAACTGCCATTTGGTCAGTAAAAACATTCATTCTAGAAGTTATATGATCTCTATGTTTATCTTGTTCTGTAGAGTACATTGCCAGTCCTGCTGGGCCACTCGTCTGACCTGCGGCTGAGGGAGTTTGTGGTGGCAGTGGACAGTCCCTTCTCCCTGCAGGTAAAGGGAGAGAATATGCTCAAATCTTATCCTCTTGTGTGAACAAATCAACGAATGATTGGAATCACAAATAGATCACAAAAACATGAAAAAGGCCAGCACTGTATATAAGTTGAAAATGAAGCTTTGTTTAAATGTTATTCTCCCTGCAGAAGACTGTCACGACAGGCATCAGCAGGGCCCATAGGAACGGCCTGGAACTGGGACTGGAGTACATCCAGACGGACGTCATCATCAACGTAGGTCGTAGGCTGCTACTCAAATGGCACCCTATTCCATGAATAGTGCACTACATTTGACTAGAGCCTTGTTCAAAATTAGAGCATTATATAGGAAATAGGGTGCACATGTGAAACATGGCAGCCAAGCAGCAGTATTTGGAGCATTATATTACCGCATGTGCATCTCTTTACATATTTTACATTTTAGTCATTTAGCAGATGCTCTTATCCAGAGCGACTTACAGTAGTGAATGCATTCATTTCTTTTCATGCATTTATTTTTTATTATTATATTATTTATTTTTTATTATTTTTTTGTACTGGCCCCCCATGGGAATCGAACACACAACCCTGGCGTTGCACACACCATGCTGGCGTTGCAAACACCATGCTCTACCAACTGAGCCACAGGGAAGGCCGTATCATTACATACTGTACATACTGTACATACTGAACCTAAAAGGGTTCTTCGGCTGTCCCCATAGGAGAACCCTTTGAAGAACCCTTTTGGTTCCAGGTAGAAAAAGGGTGCCCCTAAAAGGGTGCTCCTATGGGGACAGGCAAAGAGCCCTTTAGGAACCTTTTTTTCTTAAGAGTGTATGTCTCCATTGTCTCTTCTTGTCTCTGTTTTGAATTAAACATTGCAGTGCAATACAATGGCCATTAACTTTTGTTTATTGCTCTGTTCTTTTACACTATGGCAACTCAGGGTGACCACTTGTTGGGGGATTTACTGCTTTAGATTGTATTTGAGAGGTTTGTAATATGTACTCAGCATATGCTGTGTATTTTTCTGTTTTCATTAAGGAAAGAGATTTGCATGGTCATAATTCTGTTTTCTATACAGGGCTTTATGCTCAAGGTCATTATTCTATGTTTTGCTGCGACATCTCTGTTGTTTTAAAATCTGCCACTGAAATCATTCTTAGATTTTTGCAGACTTATGTTTGACTATTGATCTCAAAGCAGAAAAATACTCCTACAGTCGCCCTTGACGAAGCTTAAGGGCTTTTTTGCCCTTAAACTTCGTTTCCAGTCCTTGTGGAATATAAAAATAAGACTAATGCACAACATTGGTGCAGTACATTTATATAAAACACAATTGTTCACAAATACTTACATAGGCTATATCAAGGCAGTAGGCTCAAGCTTTATGTTGTAAAAATACTGCTTTCCTTTCAAATTCACCAAAGGATACAAATGTCCCATTCAGTTTATTCACTCTATAAGAATTACTATGCTTAGCGTCACACATGAAAACATCAAATTATTGGAACAGCAGGAAATGACAGAATAGAACAACAGAAAATGTTTGCCATTTTCAAAGTAACTTTTCAATGAAAATTGTATATTTTAATGCTACAGTTCTGTTTATATTCAAACTTTGTTATTTTCAATTTGTACTTGTGTTTCAAGGATGGGGATGTCATCGGCATAAATACTCTGAAGGTCAGAGCAAGAATATCCTTTGCATTTCCTGCAGACAGAGTACGCCAGTTCCTTACCGATTCATACGACAGAAAAATCAAGGGTTTGTATGACTTCATTCTTCACTACCTATTTCACAAATATACCACCTAATGTGCATTTAGTGATAGCTTTTCTTGTTCAGATTTCTGATGATTTGGCACATTTCTACACAATAATTTGGTATTCTATAAAAAATGTATTGAGTGGATGCTTTAACTCTCAGCTCTGTGAGTAAACACCTGCTTTTGGTCAGAAGGTATCACCTTTCCAGTGGTGAGTCCCAATTGGCACCATATTCCACAATATAGTGTACTACTTTGAACAGAACCCAATGGGTCCTGGTCAAAGTAGTGGACTATATAGGGAATAGGGTGCCATTGGTGTGCCCTTGTCATCATTACTGGCATGTCTACAATGCTCTATAAATGCTGAGTCAAATTAAACCACAATCTATATTAAGATTACGGTCAAACTGTTGCCTTTCTCTGAATTCTGCAGGCTAAAGAAAAATATTCAGTGTGACCATTTCCAAGTCTTGTTGTACTATGTGAATGTAATATCCTCTCTGTCCTTCTCCCAGTTTGATCCGAGATCTGAGGGAGCGGCAGAGTGACTTCCCAGAAGTGAGCTCAGGAGTGTACGTTTTATGAAGTGATCCCACGAACAGCTGCCTCCAGGTAAGACTGAATGTGTGTACCAAATGGCACCCTATTCCTTATAAAGGGCACTACTTTTGACCAGATCTCTATGGACCCTGGTCAAAACGTGTGCACTGTTTAGGGAATAGGGTGCTATTTAGGACACAAGCTGAGTCAAGTTTAGACAATTTCTCATTATTGGCATATAGTGCGAAGACCCATATCCCTAGTAGACCTAATTAAATGATTATATCGTCATAACTATGTTATTCACAGATGATAATAGTTTTGTGTCTTATGTTGATAAATAGCCAATTTGAGTGTCCTGCAGACCTGAATCTGACAGTTACCGGTTACATTGCACTTTTTGAAATTGTAAAGTTATTACATTCAGATTAACAAAGCAATTTAAATGGGGTAAATAGTAAGTATTAGCATAATAAGAATACAGTAGCAATACTCACTATTAAAAGCTTTTGGACTAAACCTGAAACAAATCTGTATGATATCTGCTGCGCAGTTTGATACTTGTCTGTTGACCCATTGAGTCTTGGTCAAATGAATTAGCAGCTGTGCTGAGCATAAAGGGGTTTGGAGGCATCAGGATATTTTCAAAGGAAAACATCCAGGCTATTTTTCTAAACTCTGGTCCAGATCTCTTCAACACTCCAGCCAGCAGCCACCCACAAGCAGGTTTCTGATAACTTCCTCTTCCTGGCTTCACCCAAAATGGCACAGGTTCACGTTTTTTGTCCTGGAGGCAGCTCTGCAGAGTGGTCTCTAGCTGGCACTGCTACAAAGTCATAAAATCTGATTTTAAACCTAACCTTGACTCTAACCTTAACCACAATGTTAACCCTAATGCCTAACCCTAACCTTAAATTAAGACCAAAAAGCTAAGAAAGAATTCATGAATTGTTACAATAAAGCCAAATTTGACTTTGCAGCTGTCCTTTCTAGCAGAAATTGCTCACAATAAATGTTAACCTGCCACTATATAGGGAATAGAGTGCCATTTGGGACGCATGCCCTCTTACCCCATGCAGAAAGGCCAGCCAGGAGCTTACATCTGTCTCAATGGCTGGGTGCTGTGTTGTTGTTGGTAATAACATTAAGTAGCCCCCACAGCTATGGAACACAAACCTGCATGCAGCAGCCCTCTCATACAAAGGCTAATAGATTATGTTCCAGTGGTCCAATAATAAGCCAGCCTGGCTAACGCTACAAAACTACAGAGAATGGTGCTGATTTAACTATGATTTGTTGGATTTGAAGCCACCGACTTCTCTCACTTTCTCTCTTTGTCGCTCTTTCTCTTGAAAATGGCACAGCATGTACAGCTTAGTCTAAAGGTCAATGCTTGTTTCTCCAGGGCATGAGATGAGAAGTCAGAGAATGGTTTTGAGGTTGAGTTTTGTATAATAGAGAGGGTGAGTCCTGGGTACCAGTCTGTTTGTGCTATCATGCCAACTTCTTGATGACAGCTATTCATGGAGTTGGCAAGAACACAAACAGGTCTGGGACCAGGTTAGGTGGTGTGTAGTGTGTTAATTGTTGTCTCCATTGTATGTTTCACATACAGTGCTGGCATAATTAACCATGATGTTATAATCAGCATCAGCGTGCAGCACATCCAGACCACAGAGGAGGTGAGTGATGCTGTCCAGTCAGGCAGTCCGCTGTCCATGGTGGTGCGGCGGGCTAACGAGAGTGGCTGCAAGGCCGGTTCTGGGATGATATTTATGGATAGGCAGACAGAACATTTTTGGTTGTTTCTAAGGTAATATCCTGCAATCTTAGTTGAACATTGACTCACATCCCTTTTGGGTTAGCAATGCCCTACCCTGCACCCCTCTAGAGCCGGCCCTATGTAGCTGTCCCTCTACACTCTGTATGTTGCTGGTGAATGCAAATAAATGTTTTTATGCCATAGATGCACATACTGTGCATTTTGAAAGTATTCATACCCCTTGACTTTTTCAACATTTTGTTATGTTACAGCGTTATTCTAAAATGGATTAAATTATTTTTTCCCTCATCAATCTACACACAATACCCCATAATGACAAAGAGAAAACAGGTTTTAAATGATTTATTAGCTACTTTATTTTTTATTTTTTTAATCCTTATTTACATAAGTATTTAGACATTTGCTATGAGACCCGAAATTGAGCTCAGGTGCATCCTGTTTCCATTGATTATCCTTCAGATCTTTCTACAACTTGATTGGAGTCCACCTGTGATAAATTCATTTGATTGGACATGATGTGGAAATACACACACCTGTCTATATAAGGTCCAACAGTTGACAGTGCATGTCAGAGCAAAAACCAAGCCATGAGGTCAAAGGAATTGTCTGTAGAGCTCTGAGACAGGATTGTGTCAAGGCACAGATCTGGGAAAGGCTACCAAAAAATGTCTGCAGCATTGAAGGTCCCCAAGAACACAGTGGCCTCCATCATTCTTAAATGGAAGAAGTTTGGAACCACCAAGACTCTTCCAAGAGCTGGAAGCCCAGCCAAACTGAGTAATCAGGGGAGAAGGGCCTTAGTCAGGGAGGCGACCAAGAACCCGATGGTCACTGACAGAGCTCCAGAGATCCTCTGTGAAGATGGGAGAACCTTCCAGCAGGACAACTATCTCTGCAGCACTCCACCAATCAGGCCTTTATGGTAGAGTGGCCAGACGGAAGCCACTCCTCAGTAAAAGGCACGACAGCCCGCTTGGAGTTTGTCAAAAGGCACCTAAAGACTCTCAGGCCATGAGAAACAAGATTCTCTATTCTGATGAAACCAAGATTGAACTCTTTGGCCTGAATGCCAAGCATCACGTCTGGTGGAAACCTGACACCATCCCTATGGTGAAGCATACTGGTGGCAGCATCACACTGTGAGGAGATTTTTCAGTGGCAGGGGCTGGGAGACTATTCAGGATTGAGGGAAAGATGAACGGAGCAAAGTACAGAGATCATTGATGAAAACCTGCTCCAGAGTGCTCAAGACCTCAGACTGGGGTGAAGGTTCACCTTCCAACAGGACAATGATCCTAAGCATACAGCCAAGACAACTGACTGACAACTGGCTTTGGGACAAGTCTCTGAATGTCCTTGAGTGGCCCAGCCAGAGCCCGGACTAGAACGAGATCGAACATCTCTGGAGAGACCTGAAAATAGCTGTGCAGCGACGATCCCCATCCAACCTGACAGAGCTTGAGAGGATCTGCAGAGAAGAATGGGAGAAACTCTCCAAATACAGGTGTGCCAAGCTTGTAGTGTCATACCCAAGAAGACTTGAGGCTGTAATCACTGCCAAAGGTGCTTCAACAAAGTACTGAGTAAAGGATCTGGATACTTATTTCAATGTGATATTTCCTTATTTTTTTCTATAAATATGAAAGAATTTCTAAAACCTGTTTTTGCTTTGTCATTATGTGGTATTGTGTATAGATGAGGGGGGGGAAACAATTTCATCAATTTTAGAAGGCTGTAACGTAACAATGTGGAGAAAGTCCAGGGGTCGGAATACATTCCAAATGCACTGTATGTTAGCGATGATGTACTGCCCTAAAAACATACGTAGTTACAATATGCAACATTGTAATGGGAGTCCATAGTTGTGGCTCAGTTGGTAGAGCAAGTACTAAAATGTATGCAATCACTACTGTAATGCACTCTGGATAAGAGCATCTGCTTAATGAAGTTAAAAAAAACTGTGCTGCCCCTATTTTTCTACCAAAACTATTGAATTCAATGTGTTTAGAGAAGATATTCAGCTCTACAGTTTGTATAGGCAGTTAGAGGCAAGTACCAATTGTGTTTTTATTAATGTACAATAACATCCTTACCTCGAAGTGGTGAATGACATTTGTGGGCACTTAAACTACATTTTTTATAGTGTTTGGCTTTAACCTTTTTTCTTTTCTTCTGTGAACTGGAATTTTTAATAGTAGCAATACCTTGTCATCAAGTGTACAGAAAAAACACAATCGATCTGAAAAACATGGAAGCATGCACAGAAAAAAGGAACCATCTTTCCACTTAGCATGTCAGACGCAACAACTCATAGATTCAACACAAGATTCAAGTAGAAATACATTTAACCAACCTTGACAAACATTTTATTGAACCACAAATACTTGATGTGCAGGGATAGCACACACGTTCCTGCTTCCGTTTTTCTCAACCTGTCATTTTACATAGTTTTGCAAGACACATACCATAAAATTAACCGGTAGACTTTTGACCATATTTACAGAAGACTGTCATTTCACATTTTTCCTATATTGAAAGGACATAGGGAAAATAAAGTTAAACATTTCAATGCATAACAAAATAATAAAAAACAATCACAGAATTGAGGGTACATACAGCATTACTCCGTCTAAATGTTTTCATTTGGAACACTAAATCAGAACTAAATGTGGAGTAAGCTATGTGAGCAGTATCTGTAGGTGAGATGTAATCTCTATAACCCTGCAACCAGTACAAAAGCTAAAAGGTGAGGCCAAAATAACAATATGTATACAGGTACTATGTACATATAATGTCAAATGTGAAATTTGGGCTTTAGTTAAGTGGGGTAAATTATTAGGAATCAAGAGTGGAATTCAATCCTATAACACAACAATGGTTTGATGAGACTTGGAAAAGACCACAGTATGAAAACTTATGTGACAAATACTGAATAGCTCAAATGGTTGATTCATACGCCATTACAAAGCTTCAGTGATTGGATAGAACACAAATGTTTTTAGACTCCTCATCAGATGGTCAGACATGGTAACGCCTCAGATGTTGTGCAGTTTGTGCACGCATAAATCGCATAATGAAACTTATAGCCTAGATTTAAGCTTTCATATAGATAACATAGCAACAACCCATTTCCTTTGCTTCAACAGTTCAGTGCTCTAACCTTTACAACAAAATAAAACCTACACCAGCCACATGTCAACCACGCCCCTGGTCCACACCACACATCTTTCACAAATACTCCTCTTGTTATCCCATGATGAGAGACGAAAGACTGATGAAAGACTAAAGCTGGATTTAAATTGCGGAAACAGCAGACAAGCGAATAATTGCCATCTATGGCGTGCGCAAGCATAAAGTGATACCCCGTCAGGTGACATGATTCCCTAGGAGAATCGGAGATAAAGGCCTCTGACACGTGGTCAGACTGCTCTGACCTGTAATTCGCATACAAGCTATGATACTTAGTCGTCCCGCATCTCCGCAATGCAAACCCACCTTAAAGGGATACTTTGGGATTTTGCAATAAGGCCCTTTATCTACTTCCTCAGAGTCAGATATACTTGTGGATACCATTTTTATGTCTGTGTTCAGTATGAAGGAAGTCAGAGGTAGTTTCGCAAGCTAATGCTAACATGCTAGTAGATAACCATAGACTTCCAGTCATTGCGCTAATGCTAGTTAGCATTGGCTCGCAGAACTACCTCTGACTTCCTTCATACTGGACACAGAGACATAAAAATGGTATCCTCAAGTTCATCTGACTCTGAGGAAGGGGATAAAGGGCCTCATTGCCAAAATCTCGAAGTATGCCTTTGAAAGGTCTTCAACCCATGCTCTCTGGTCTCAGTAGAAGGTACACCAGTTGCTGTTGTCACTGGGCATGAGGCCTCCGGTGATGAGGAGGATGAGGTCCACGAACCACCAGATGCCAAGGCCTCCTAGGGTCAGCAGCTTGCCCACGGCTGTGCCTGTATGTCCCAGGCAGAACCTGTCCACTCCAAAGCAACCCAGGAAGAACGAGTACAGCAGGGTGGTGATGAAATAGTGGCCAGTGTATCTGAAATTATAACAAGGCAGAGAGGAGAGGTGTCAATAACCGGAAGTAAAGACCAGGGGAGCCAATTAAAAATATTCTGATTAGATGGGATACAGCTTATGTCAGAATTGACCAAAATTTACTTTACGTACCAGGTTAGGAAAATGTACGCAGCAGGTAAGGATAATTAATATAGTGGGTTATGATAATTTAATGAGGTTAGGAAAGGGGTTAGGGTTAGCTAAAATGCCCTCCAAAAAACACCTGTCAATTTGACATAAGCGGTATCCCATCCAGCCATGGGCCATTAAAAGTAACGTAACATGATGTAAAAGGAATGTGTCCTATTGGTTTGTAAATACTGCTCTCTAGTGGTAAATCCATGTTAGCTTCCAAAACTATTTCCAAGTCCAGGACAGGTAAGTATATAGTATTGACCTCCAAGCAGGTATTTCAAACCTGTTGAATGCTAGTGAAGTCAGGCATGGTGTC
This sequence comes from Salmo trutta, assembly GCF_901001165.1. Taxonomy (NCBI): domain Eukaryota; kingdom Metazoa; phylum Chordata; class Actinopteri; order Salmoniformes; family Salmonidae; genus Salmo; species Salmo trutta. The sequence goes on from NC_042965.1 coordinate 30,835,414, forward strand.
TATCTGTACCGTAAACTGGGAATGACTATTATCATCATATAACAACAATCAATGATGCATGAGCTTGTCAGAAACTGCAGAGTCAAGTACAGTAGCTAGATTCTCCCTTACTTGATGCACGGCTCATTCCCTCTCAGGAACTCCCTGGGTCCAGCACATTCAATGTCATCCAGTGCCGTGCAGATGACTGGTGTGTGATTCACGTCTTTGTGTACCTGCCCCCCAAACTAAATAACAGTGGTGATTTAGTAAAACAACAGATAAGATGACACAATAAAGTCTACACATGAAATAGCAAGAATCTGACCTGAATGTTCAACTACGCCTGTAATCTATCTGTTTATCATAATGTAAGGCCACAGAGCGGGGTGGGGGGCCTATCCACTACGGTTTGACATACCTTCCAACAACCGTGTCCCATCTCCAGAATGGCAGTGGAATTCTGTGCATGGTCCACTGGATCTTGACAGTGGATGAACTCCTCTGGTCTTCACATGCACAGAAAAGGGTGAAATGACGTATTTATTCAGTGTATTTTGTGTAGCACGTGAAGAACTGTATATGGGCGTTTAGAAAACTGGCAGGCTGAACAGGGCCCTAAGCCCCTCCGAAAAATAAAAGCAAGGGGGTGACACACATCAATTTTGAGAGGGCAGTCTGAATGCAAATTGATGTTGCACTGTTGTTATTGAAACACAAATAAAATACTTACAGATAGCTGCAGAGGACAACTGGTGACGGAGGCCTGTATTCATACAGTTCAGTATAATTCACGCGTTCAACTGGTATGATGTGATACGTCGTCACGTTATCTTGTGGCTGCTCACTGGCACTGAATGCAGCTGTTGTTGCCCTCTGTCCGGGTGAGTCTGATGAATTCTGGGAGTATATTCCTTCCAAACATTGCAAAAGCAACACTGACAGTAGCAAGAGAACTTGCCCGCACATCAGAATGTAATTAAGTGAAATCCTAGCCATCTTCTCAACTTTGGTTGAACTGCGGCTATGTTATAGCTAGCTAGCGTGCTAGATTGTTGGCTACATTGGATTGGAAAAATCGTCCGTTAGAAAGCAATGACTAGCTTGCTGGCTAGCTAACAGAACGAAGATAATATCTGATCCCAATCTAACAGTTTCCTATCGAATAAGTTGGCTAATACAGATTGAATTTATTAATGTTTCACATCATACCGATATATCCGTAGCATATTTCAAAGATGAGAACAATGAAAAGTCTCGTTGTTTTGTTATTTCCTCCAGCTGGGGAGAAACAGGATGTGACCCGAATCTTATAATTGTTCTACTTTTTTTTACGGCAATGAACTCTAACGCAACTCAATGCCAATGCCGCCATCTATTGTGGTGGAGTGAGACATGCATCAGCGTGTGCGCTCCAAAATGCTAGCAGCCTACCTTTTGTGCCTTCAAAATATTTCCTAAAGTAAGACGTTCCAAATTAGACAAATAAACATTTTAGAAATCAAATATATCTATATGTGTATATGCCTATATCAGAACAACCTCTAACACACTAAAAAATGTGGGTTCCTCAAGGGTTCTTTGGGAAGGGTGGTGGTTCTATGTGGAACCATACTGACCCAAAGAACCCTTTGAGCCCTTTAATGGTTATTTCCTAATTTAGTGATAATTATAATATTTTGGGGCGTGGTTTGTGCACAGCTCTTTTTGTGCAGCCATCAGTGAGAGTGTCATTCCAGTTTCTCTAATCTGTTTGTGTTATGCTTTTTCATGTTATTTACACCAGTGATGGTGTTTTGTGAAAGACTTATGTATGGCCTTGTTGAGGATGGTTGAATAAATCAGTAGTTCTCAAATCTCTCCTCATGGATCCCCAGCTGTTCCAGAGATAGCACATCTGATTCAACTTATTAATAAACATAATAATGAAACCTATGGGATTTTAACAATACAATGTAGCTATTACTGTGTTGCACGTGCTCCGCAGCTGATGTGAGTAAGACCTTTAAACAGGTCAACATTCACAAGGCCGCAGGGCCAGACGGATTACCAGGACGTGTACTCTGAGCATGCGCTGACCAACTGGCAAGTGTCTTCACTGACATTTTCAACCTCTCCTTGTCCGAGTCTGTAATACCAACATGTTTCAGGCAGCCCACCATAGTCCCTGTGCCCAAGAACACTAAGGTAACCTGCCTAAATGACTACTGACCTGTAGCACTCACGTCTGTTGCCATTAAGTGCTTTGAAAGGCTGGTCATGGCTCACATCAACACCATTATCCCAGAAACACTAGACCCACTCCAATTTGCATACCGCCCCAACAGATCCACAGATGATGCAATCACTATTGCACTCCACACTGCCCTTTCACACCCGGACAAAAGAAACACCTATGTGAGAATGCTATTCATTAACCACAGCTCAGCGTTCAACACCATAGTGCCCTCAAAGCTCATCACTAAGCTAAGGACCCTGGGACTAAACACCTCCCTCTGCAACTGGATGCTGGACTTCCTGATGGGCTGCCCCCAGGTGGTAAGGGTAGGTAACAACACATCCGCCACGCTGATCCTCAACACCGGGGCCCCTCAGGGGTGCCTTCTCAGTCCCCCCCCGTACTCCCTGTTCACTCATGACTGCACGGCAGGCACGACTCCAAAACCATCATTAAGTTTGCCGATGACACAACAGTGGTAGGCCTGATCACTGACAACAATGAGACAGCCTATAGGGAGGAGGTCAGAAACCTGACCGTGTGGTACAAGGACAACAACCTCTCTCTCAACATGATCAAGAAAGGAAATGATTGTGGACCACAGAAAAAGGAGGACCGAGCATGCCCCCGTTCTCATCAACAGGGCTGTAGTGGAGCAGGTTGAGAGCTTCAAGTTCCTTGGCGTCCACATCACCAACAAACTAACATGGTCCAAGCACACCAAGACAGTCGTGAAGAGGGAAAGATAAAACCTATTCCCCCTCAGGAGACTGAAAAGATTTGGCATGGGTCCTGAGATCCTCAAAAGGTTTTACAGCTGCACCATCGACAGCATCTTGACTGGTTGTATCACTGCCTGCTATGGCAACTGCTCGGCCTCCGACCACAAGGCACTACAGAGGGTAGTGTGTACGGCCCAGTGCATCACTGGGGCCAAGCTTCCTGCCATCCAGGACCTCTATACCAAGCGGTGTCAGAGGAAGGCCCTAAAAATTGTCAAAGACTCCAGCCACCCTAGTCATAGACTGTTCTCTCTGCTACCGCATGGCAAACGGTACTGGAGCTCCAAGTCTAGGTCCAAGAGGCTTCTAAACAGCTTCTACCCCCGAGACTCCTGAACACCTAATCAAATGGCTACCCAGACTATTCACATTGCCCCGTCCCCCCCTTCTACGCTGCTGCTACTCTCTGTTATTATCTATGCATAGTCACTTTAATAACTCTACCTACATGTACATATTACCTCAATTACCTCGACTAGCCGGTGCCCCCGCACATTGACTCTGTATCGGTACCCCCTGTATATAGCCTTGCTATTGTTATTTTACTGCTGCTCTTTAATTATTTGTTATTTTTATCTCTTACTTTTTTAGGTATTTTCTTAAAACTGCATTGTTGGTTAGGGGCTTGTAAGTAAGCATTTCACTGTAAGGTCTACACCTGTTGTATTCAGCATTTCACTGTAAGGTCTACACCTGTTGTATTCGGTACATGTGACTTTGTTTTGATTAAACCAGAATAAAGAAAACCTGTATGGTTCTATAAAGAACCTTTAAGAAAAGTTATTTAGAGAGCCATTCTCCATAAAGGCTCTATAAAGAACCTTTGAGATTGAGAAAAGTTATTTAGAGAGCCATTCTCCATGAAGGCTCTATAAAGAACCTTTGAGATTGAGAAAAGTTATTTAGAGAGCCATTCTCCATGAAGGCTCTATAAAGAACCTTTGAGATTGAGAAAAGTTATTTAGAGAGCCATTCTCCATGAAGGCTCTATAAAGAACCTTTGAGATTGAGAAAAGTCATTTAGAGAGCCATTCTCCATAAAGGCTCTATAAAGAACCTTTGAGATTGAGAAAAGTTATTTAGAGAGCCATTCTCCATAAAGGCTCTATAAAGAACCTTTGAGATTGAGAAAAGTTATTTAGAGAGCCATTCTCCATAAAGGCTCTATAAAGAACCTTTGAGATTGAGAAAAGTTATTTAGAGCCATTCTCCATGAAGGCTCTATAAAGAACCTTTGAGATTGAGAAAAGTTATTTATAGAGCCATTCTCCATAAAGGCTCTATAAAGAACCTTTGAGATTGAGAAAAGTTATTTAGAGAGCCATTCTCCATGAAGGCTCTATAAAGAACCTTTGAGATTGAGAAAAGTTATTTAGAGAGCCATTCTCCATAAAGGCTCTATAAAGAACCTTTGAGATTGAGAAAAGTTATTTAGAGAGCCATTCTCCATGAAGGCTCTATAAAGAACCTTTGAGATTGAGAAAAGTTATTTAGAGAGCCATTCTCCATGAAGGCTCTATAAAGAACCTTTGAGATTGAGAAAAGTTATTTAGAGAGCCATTCTCCATAAAGGCTCTATAAAGAACCTTTGAGATTGAGAAAAGTTATTTAGAGAGCCATTCTCCATGAAGGCTCTATAAAGAACCTTTGAGATTGAGAAAAGTTATTTAGAGAGCCATTCTCCATGAAGGCTCTATAAAGAACCTTTGAGATTGAGAAAAGTTATTTAGAGAGCCATTCTCCATGAAGGCTCTATAAAGAACCTTTGAGATTGAGAAAAGTTATTTAGAGAGCCATTCTCCATGAAGGCTCTATAAAGAACCTTTGAGATTGAGAAAAGTTATTTAGAGAGCCATTCTCCATGAAGGCTCTATAAAGAACCTTTGAGATTGAGAAAAGTTATTTAGAGAGCCATTCTCCATGAAGGCTCTATAAAGAACCTTTGAGATTGAGAAAAGTTATTTAGAGAGCCATTCTCCATGAAGGCTCTATAAAGAACCTTTGAGATTGAGAAAAGTTATTTAGAGAGCCATTCTCCATGAAGGCTCTATAAAGAACCTTTGAGATTGAGAAAAGTTATTTAGAGAGCCATTCTCCATAAAGGCTCTATAAAGAACCTTTGAGATTGAGAAAAGTTATTTATAGAGCCATTCTCCATAAAGGCTCTATAAAGAACCTTTGAGATTGAGAAAAGTTATTTAGAGAGCCATTCTCCATAAAGGCTCTATAAAGAACCTTTGAGATTGAGAAAAGTTATTTAGAGCCATTCTCCATGAAGGCTCTATAAAGAACCTTTGAGATTGAGAAAAGTTATTTATAGAGCCATTCTCCATAAAGGCTCTATAAAGAACCTTTGAGATTGAGAAAAGTTATTTATAGAGCCATTCTCCATGAAGGCTCTATAAAGAACCTTTGAGATTGAGAAAAGTTATTTAGAGAGCCATTCTCCATAAAGGCTCTATAAAGAACCTTTGAGATTGAGAAAAGTTATTTAGAGAGCCATTCTCCATAAAGGCTCTATAAAGAACCTTTGAGATTGAGAAAAGTTATTTAGAGAGCCATTCTCCATAAAGGCTCTATAAAGAACCTTTGAGATTGAGAAAAGTTATTTAGAGAGCCATTCTCCATAAAGGCTCTATAAAGAACCTTTGAGATTGAGAAAAGTTATTTAGAGAGCCATTCTCCATAAAGGCTCTATAAAGAACCTTTGAGATTGAGAAAAGTTATTTAGAGCCATTCTCCATGAAGGCTCTATAAAGAACCTTTGAGATTGAGAAAAGTTATTTATAGAGCCATTCTCCATAAAGGCTCTATAAAGAACCTTTGAGATTGAGAAAAGTTATTTATAGAGCCATTCTCCATGAAGGCTCTATAAAGAACCTTTGAGATTGAGAAAAGTTATTTAGAGAGCCATTCTCCATAAAGGCTCTATAAAGAACCTTTGAGATTGAGAAAAGTTATTTAGAGAGCCATTCTCCATAAAGGCTCTATAAAGAACCTTTGAGATTGAGAAAAGTTATTTAGAGAGCCATTCTCCATAAAGGCTCTATAAAGAACCTTTGAGATTGAGAAAAGTTATTTAGAGAGCCATTCTCCATAAAGGCTCTATAAAGAACCTTTGAGATTGAGAAAAGTTATTTAGAGAGCCATTCTCCATAAAGGCTCTATAAAGAACCATAAAAAAGTGTCATTGTCCCAAAAGGGGGTGTAACCTTTTGTTGGTAGTATATAGAACTTTAGGAAATGCTTTTTATAGCAGGGTTTCCCAAACTCGGTCCTGCCCACATTTAAATCAGCTGTGTAGTGCTAGGGTAGTGATGCAACCAGCCCCCACTGAGAACACATTCTCATTCACAGCAACGACCTGGGGAATAGTTACAGGGGAGAGGAGGGGGATGATTAGATGGCCGTGATGGTCTGAGGGCCGGATTGGGAATTTTATTTGGCACTATATATAACCATTTGTTTAAAGAGATAACAGAACGATATATCCAACAATATCATTTATCATCTAATGAAGTACAATAACTTAAAAATACATATCTTTGGAACAATATTTTTTTATAGGTATTCAAATGAAAGTAGCCAACATTGGGATAAAGAAATTAAATAATTTTGCAAAGTAGGTATCATTTTCAAGTGTTCAAAACGTACACAGTACGGATGTAGCCAATTAATGTAGAACTGTTTTTGTTTTAAACAATATGAAACTTTTAAAACATAAAGTGCATAGATATGAACGTCCATTCAAAAACTTCCTCAATCATTAAAACATAAATAGACCATTAAACAGAATACTTTTATTTCGTTTAACATTATTTTGTGGAGTTCATAAAACACATTCAAGTGAAGTTATTCAAATGAACAAACATGCAAAGAGCTATAGGCCTATGTCTGTTAAACCAATAATTGGTTGTAATAATTTATAGGTATACAAGATTCTCCCCAAAAATATTGTGACAATTGTTTTGGATCTACAGAAACATGTAATGGTTATTTTGACAATTTTGTCTTCATAAAATATTGAAACTGCAAATTATATTGGTAATTGACACACCATTGACTTTCAAGTCAGCAAAAACATTTCTCCATAAAAATGTGAATTAATAGAAAACGAATTTCTCCAATTTCTCAAAGACTTCTAAGCCGAACAAAAATAATATTTACATTTGAAACTACACTCGTTCTTTGGTTGGAAAATATAGAGGTTCAAAACTGTTTCTATAGAAGTAATTGGCTGAGTGAAAACATTGGAGATTTATAGCAAATAAACTTCAGCGCCATCAACAAACAAATTACAGTAACAACACACAAGCGCAACCATATTCCACAGACGTAAACAATGTTATACATTCTGCATTACAATACTTTTTTTAAATGCCTTTTGGTTTGATATCAAACACTTCAATCTTCATTCATATGCAATAAAGAAAAATCTCATAATTGTAATCAGTTTGTTATATTTATGCCCTAGGAAGATAAGTCTCTGTCTAGGAGTCTATGCCGCTGACCAACTGTTGCATACATTGAAGCTGATCAGTGCCATCCGTGCTGGATACGCTTTTTGCCCGTGGCGCACAATAACCAAGTGGCAAGGAATCGATGTTGACCTCAGACGTAGGCCTACAGTCCAATCTGGCAGCAATCGGACTATTTCCAAAAATGTGACAATTCACGTCTCTATCAGTCATAAGATGAATAGATGTCAGTGGTGTCGAACAGTTGTCTGGTACGCTATTGGGAATGGAGTAGGGTCTGAACCGAGTACGAGGGCGCACTGGGGTCGATGCTGTGGTGGAGTGAGGAGCCGCTGCTGCCAAATAGGAGTAGGAGTAGGGCAAAATACCACCAATTGGAGAACCGGTGAGGCCCTGCATGGGAAATAAAGAAAGAGCGGTTAGAGCTAGCAAAGTTTACTGTTATTTTCCTAGTAAGGACTTAAATTAGCCTACTTAATTTACGTGCGTCATGGGCACACATTTAAAGGCAGCCTATTGAGTATCGTTGCTGAATTAATAAATGACTGGCATACCTGTGATGCCATAGCATGCTGCTGAAAGTTCACGGGTAATCCTGACGTTCCTGACACTCTTTGTAAAGAAGATGCCGAGATACCAGCCGTGCCCATGGCGCACACTCCGCCAGATGACACAGCTGCCAGACTGTGGCCCATGGCTGCTACACTGGAGAAAGTTCTCCCCTGCATGTTGACTTGGGCAGCGGGGTGTAGGAGACGGTGTGCGACACCGAAGGGGTTGATGATATATCTTGTTAAATCCGGTGGATAAGAATAGCAGTGAAAAAAATGACTGCATTCTAGGCCTGTGATGTGAGCTCTTTGGTCCGTTTCCACGGTTAGAGGCTGGAATGACTCCGTTGCATTCGGCTCCTCTGCTCTAAAGCAACGTGTCCTACCGCCAGTTATGACATTTATATGGTCCTGTTTTGGATCATCTGGGTCTGTTTCGGCCCCGAATGAGTCCGCTAAAGCCCTGTCCGTTTTGCAGTGCGCTGTGATAGTATTTGGACCAGGTTTCAGTTTCTCTGTGGCAGATGAGATTTTTCGCAAGTCTTGTCCAACGTAATGTCCATCCTTTGCTACTTGACTGCTTTCGTTGGCACTTTCGCAGACATCTAACATGAGTATAAAAATACACTGTTGTTTGTAAACTGAGAACAAGTTGAGGCTAAACAATTCTCATAGTAAGAATTAAACAACATTTTTAGCTATTCATTTCGTTATCATACAAACCGGTTGATTTTGAGTTTCCTGCGCTTTTCAGTGGAGCCTCATCCAAAGAGTCACACGAGATTTCATTGTCTTCTTGCATTCGTGTCTCATTGGACGTTTGTGTATTAATCCCCAGTTGTTTCCTACTCAAAAAATAACATATTTCAGTTTTGACAATTAAGAGTTTCTAAAATGATTTATTATATTAATTTACGTTTGTTTTTTTTGTCTCACCTTTTTTCTCTTCTCCCATTGCCAGTGTCACGGAATCCTTTGGCGAAAGGATTGTTATCAATTTTCAGTTGTGTAATCTGAAAATATAGAAATCACTGTAATGACTGTAATGTTTCTAAACATTAGACCAGTAATTTATCACAATTTAACACTAATAATCAGAGTCTCTTAGGCTAATTACAGGGATAGCTCAGGAATAGTTTCAAACAAAATATATTTTTCCCAAGAAGTTCGTAAAGGTTTTATAAGCAGTTAGTTAACCTTGTTAAAATATTGCACATTTAGAACAATACATTTGACAACATAAAATCTACATTTCAGTGCTTGCCAGATATTGAGCCTTGGGTAACTAACCTGCAATAGAGTAGGCTATTTAGCAATAAGTCAGTAATTCATTTAGGCCACAACATAAACTCTTCCCAAATTCTTTATGGGTCATTTATGTCATGCGTTTAATTCCCATTTCCAGAGGTCTACCAATACAAAAATATAATGTAATTCTGAAACTTGCTTCATAAAATTACGAAGGGCCTACCTTATCGTTTTGATATGCAGTTACGGCGATGAATTCTGTCTCAGAAAATACATAGGTCATGAACGTGCTATATGGCAGTTGGAGGATATCGTTGGCCCTCACAACGTGAAACCTAACCTGGTATTTGTGCATTGAGTTAAGAATCGTCTGCAATTGGAGACAAAATACATTTTAAAGAATACATTAGGTCTAGTGGAACTTTACGCAGTTCAATAAAAAATTGTATATTTTAGTTATATTGTTGCTAATGTAACAATGCATTAAATGAGTCAAACTACACATGCACATATTACATTATTAACACACAACGCATATTTGGAACGTACAAACCCATGCTTGTCCGAGATGTTGTTTGTCAATTTTAGTTTGTGAAAATTGACCACTTTTGACATCCATTGCTCGCCAGGGGCGGGACTGTCTGGGTGTATGTACATCCTCGTTGGCATTTCAGGATCTGCCTTTCCTGCCACCATCCAATGTGAGTTGTGAAACTTGTACCTGCACTCGTCGGCCGCCACAATATCCATCAGCAAAATATATTTTGCCATTTTGTTCAAGCCAGTACATCTGGCTTTGAACGCTGGAAACATGCGCCTGGAGTAAAGGGAACACACATCGATTTCAAATCATCCTACAGTCCTCTAAATTAAAAACGATCAACGTTATAGGCTACATGGTTATTGATGATATGTCATAACATTTACCTTCCTGATTTTGTTATGACCATTTCAGTGCCGAATTTGTGGAATTGTGTCCAAAGGTCTCTCGCCTCCAAGTTGACCTTTGGATCATCCTCGGTGGCATCCTCGGTCCCCCCTGTTTTAGGAGGCCTGAGCTTGGCATACTGGGTGGCAGCATGGTGTTCCAGCGAGGATAAGCGGAGGATCGTTTCGGCATTGCTTAGATCCAGCGTGGGGTGCCTTTGCACAACAGGCAAGGGAAGAGACCCGTGGGAAGTTAGTGCAATGACAGGGAAAAACGGAGGTTGTCGGGCCAGCATTGTGTCGATGGTGATATCCGAAGCAGTGTTTGGTAAAAACGGTTGGAATGCCACACCCCCCTGTACAACTGGATCTCTCGTTCAAAAATTCAGCCTCTTTATTTCAAGTTGTTTGAAGGTATAGGACAGCCGATGTCTTCCTTCGTTTCTTAAATACACACGTTTGATATTTGGGCGAAGCTATATCTAGTCTGTGACATTTTTCTCAAGTTTATTTCAAGCTGGTATTTCGTTGCCATTTCATCTTAATAAAATTGAAAAGTTACTATTATCAGAATAAAAAAGTAGCATAGGTCTAGCCCTATGGCCAACTATTTCGATTTTCACAGCGCCAATTTTATTTGTCACGTTCGTGTAGAAATTAAATCCGGAGAAATGTTACCGGTTGATTGCATTCCATAATTGACTATCTCCATCTTTCATTGCAATAAATTCTCTTCTATTCTTATTCACGAGTTCTATTACCAGAAAAAAAACTGTGATAGAGGCAATATCCCATCTAAGACCCGCGTGCGACTGGCTCGTGGTCTTCCTTCCGAACTATGCGAATATGTTGCACTGTCCGAGCAAGAGTTGATTGGCTCTTTGACACCTAGGACCAGGGTGTGTTTTTACGGGTCAGGTGGCGAGTTCAGTAAGCAATATTGTAACCTGGGGTGTTGGGTCGACATGCGATCCCTTCTCTGCCACCTCACTGGTGATCAAAAGACAACTTTGCAAGAGCCATAAAGTTGGACGGAGTGTTAGTGAGCAATCAAGGATTTAGTGCGCATAATTGCAGCAAGGAGCTGTCCACGTGCGTCTGGGGCTGAAATCCACATCTCCACAATAATTTGACTGAGTAGGCTTATTGTCTGATCCACATTGCCTTGCTGAGATGAAAAACAACATAGGCTACATCTAAAAAGATCAGTGATTGGGGCGGCAGGAAGCTAGGTGGTTAAGAGCGTTGGGCCAATAACCGATATGTCGCTGGATTGACTCCACGAGCTGACTAGGTGAAACATCTGTCGATGTGCCCTTGAGCAAGACACTTAACCCGAATTTCTCCTGTAAGTCACTCTGGATAAGTGCGTCTGCTAAACAAATAACAATTATTATAATAATAGGTAGATGTGCTATGCAAACATAGTAGACAGTAGCATACAGTATGTTTCACATCACAATCAATAAATACAAATATATCCTAAATCAGTGTGGTTATCCAGATTATCAGCTAAAATGCTGGAGAATGTCTGATTATTAACCGTGTTTAGGTATTTAGGCTAATCCATTAACTATAAGCATGACTCCTTTTGAATGGTTCGAATCATAAAGATATTTCATTATGAAAGTTTAGGGCATACTTGACAACTATTATCCACTATAGGCTAAGTTTTAAGAATTAATTCTACAGGATTGGCAATTGATCAAAATGCCTGGCTACAATTCAAAACCAGTCTCATCATCAAGTAGCCTATGTTTATTTATTTCTCAAATTAAATGTTCAGACAGTGATCATTTTAACAAATATGTCTGACTGCCAGACAACTCTTATTTCAAAGTCAATAACTCTGTCTACCTCGTCCTCTGCTGTCATTTTTTAAAAGTGTTTCAATAGACATTTTATAGACCAAGACCACATTTAACTGCTGCACAATCAAGGAAGTACCAGTGACCATCCTAAATGCTGGAATTCCTATTAAAACACATTCCCTTATGCTTCAGTCTTCCCACACCATTCCTGTGCTCCATGGGTTCCTGGACCCACACTGTGACAGCCTTGTGACATGAGAACCGTGCTGCATGGGGACAGTCTGCAGCCAGGGCCTCTGCAGCCAGGGCCTCTGCTCTGCACAGCTAGAAGGTCTGCCAGCGATTGTCCAGGCTGGATTAGTCTCTGGATTTAGTTACAGAGCTTTTTATTGCTCAATGGTCCATGGCAGGCTAGGAACGTACCAGTGAAACCCTTCAGTGAGTGAGAGCGGCAGGTTCGTGACACAAAGTCTCAGACAAGCGTTAAACCTCCAGTGCCATTAGTTTGCTTTCACCAAGGCTGGTTATGTCAATTTCCTTTCTGCAATTTTTGTGTGAATTGATACAAGGCATAATGCTTATGCTACTATGCTATAGATTGCTTTCATCTTTAAAATGCAAGTAAGGCAGTCACTGTATACAGCACAGTGCAGTAGAGCTGACACAGTGACCCAGTGAACAAAACCAAGGGATCACTATGACAACCCAACTGATGTATGACCCTTCTGATACCCAGGGGCTTGCTGTGAATTCAGTAGATACAACAACATGTGACCTATGATAAAATCCTGAGCTAGGCATGCGTCTAATTCTGGGGTTACACTAGATATGTAGCAGCGCCGGAACTGATGATGACCCAATCTTTTTCTGGCAGGAGAGGAAGGGGAAAACCCTGCCTGTCCATCAGCAAACTTCAAAGGCTCAGTGAGTAATCTGAAACAGGCCAGAGAATGAGAGCAAACAAGACGCCTGGCTGTTATTTGTAGGCTTGGCCACAAGCTACGTGTGAAACCTGTCACGGGATAAACCGCAGAGTTCTATTGGGTCACTGCCCAGCGACATCCTCTCCCTGCAAAACATCTACATTATGCCCCTGTTAGGACATGAGGGACATAAGGGGTCCAGACTCTGGGACACCACTTGCTGAGGGGTGCTTGGGGAAGCATTTGCCCAGAAGTAGATTTTAGCCTTGTTGTCACCCAACACTAACTATCATCAACACAGACTGCACTGGTATCACTGTATAGTGGAAACAGTGTACACATGCTGTACAGTCTCAGGGAGTATCCAAAACGGAGACACCACCACCCCTGGTTCAAACCGTGCCAACCAGTTTTTCGTCGTCAGGGCCCAATTCATCTCTCATGGACAGATCTACGTAAATATAACTGGTACCGTAGAATCTGTGGGGAAGGAATGGGATGCGTGGGATTTACTCTTGAGTCATTTAGCAGATGCTCTTATCCAGAACGACTTACAGTTGGGATAACGAGCAGCGGTAGCTCCGGTGTTTGGGTTTCTCGTCACTGGTTATTTGGACAAGTCATGATTTCGCAGGAGTTAATATCTTTCAAATTTCGGAAAGGGAGGGGACATTCGGCCTGTAACTTTCAAAGAGATAGGGTGGAGCTCCTCATTCTGGTTCCACTACTAGTTCTATCATCTCTTTATCTCTTCTCATGTATGGGCCCAGAACTTAATCCAGCATCTGACCAATCACGTGATACTTTAGTTGTGGATTAACTGAGATTAGGGCACAATGTACCACCCTCTACTGGAGGTCCCCTGACCTCTTGGGCACTGGGAGCATGAAGAGCATCCTTATCACTGTTCAAATAACAGGAAGCAAAGATGTTATGGTGACAGGCATCGTCCCTCTCCTATGCACCAAAATGACTTCAACATTCATCTGATATCTTAGTCTTATAGAGTGAGCTTGTCAGAAGAGTGGGTTGGTTATTAGGCGACACACCACAGCACACTCAAAGTCTGAACAAATAGTACCACAGTCTACACTGGAATTGATGGTCTGCGGATTCAGAATTACATTCTGTACAATGCAAATCAATCATCTTGCCAAATTATTTTATTAACTTATTGTTCAGGTAGGAATACATTTCCTTGGCAAATATTAAAGGTCCAATGCAGCCATTTTTATCAAATCATTTCTGGGTAATAATTAAGTACATAACTGTGATTAAAAATAAATAAAAAATGTTCAAAAATAAACAAAAATTGCTTCTAGTAAAAAAGCAATTTCTCAAGTAAAACTTGATAGAACTGTCAGAGAGTTGTCTGAGTGTGGAGGGGAAAACTGAAAACTAGCTGTTATTTACAGAGCGGTTTGGAAATCTCTTTCTTATTGGTCTATTAACTCATTTATCACCTGGTGATGTTACCAGGCAGGCCAAAACTACATCCCACCAAAACAGACAGAAATTACAGGCGGCATTTTTGATTTGATTTGATTTGGATCTCTTTTAGTCCCCATTTGGACTAATCTTCCAAGAGTCCTTAAATATTAAAATACAATTTATATACAAACACATTTTCACATATAACACACTATTACAAACATACATAATATACTAACAGCCTTTTTAATCAGCTCTTACACTAAAAGGTCATTACTTATCATAATTTTCACAATTTCACAATATTATTCCAACCTCATAGTGTGGAAAAATACACTCAGATGTCAGTTTATTAGGTACAACACCCAGTTCACAAAAATGTCTAGATCCTAAAGACAGTGAGTCACGTGGCCATGGCTTGCTATATAAAGCAGACTGACAGGCATCGAGGCCTTCAGTTACTGTTAGATTGAATGTTAGAATTGGCAAAACGAGTGACTTAAGCGACTTTGAGCATGGTATGATCGTTGGTGACAGGCGCACCAGATCCAGTATCTCAGAAGCGACCGCCCTCCTGGGCTTTTCACGCACAACAGTGTCTAGGGTGTACAGAGAATGGTGCAACAAACAAAAAACATCCAGTCAGTGGCAGTTGAAAATGAAAATACTCATTGATGAGAGAAGTCGAAGGTGATTGGCAAGAATCGTGCAAGCTAACAGGAGGGCCACAAACAGGCAAATAACAGTGCAGTACAACAGTGTTGTGCAGAATGGC
This sequence comes from Salmo trutta, assembly GCF_901001165.1. Lineage (NCBI taxonomy): Eukaryota > Metazoa > Chordata > Actinopteri > Salmoniformes > Salmonidae > Salmo > Salmo trutta. The sequence continues at coordinate 30,850,537 of NC_042965.1, forward strand.
ATCTCGGAACGCACAACTCGTTAGCCCTTGTCACTGATGGGCTATTGCAGCAGACGACCACACCGGGTTCCACTCCTATCAGCTAAAAACAAGAATAAGTCTCCAGTGGGCAAGCCATCACCAACACTCGACAACTGAGGAGTGGATAAACATTGCCTGGTCCGACGAATCCTGGTTCCTGTTGGGTCATGCAGAGTCAGGATTTGGCCTAAGCAGCATGAGGCCATGGCACCATCCTGACTGGTATCAACGGTACAGGCTGTTGGCGGTGGTGTAATGGTGTGGGGAATGTTTTCCTGCCACACGTTAAGTCCCTTGATACCAATTGAACAATGTTTCCATACCTCAAATAATTTACAGCTGTTCTGGAGGCAAAGGGGGGTCCGACCTGGTACTAGATGGGTGTACCTAATAAACTGACCATGTGTATATAAAACACAGAAAAATCACGTTTTCGACTGCACTGGGCCTGTATAATGTATAATTATAATCAACTCTGATCAATGTCTTCTGTAGCACTAATATAGCCATGTCCTCTAGCCTAACCTGGCCATGGAATTACAGGTCACAGCAAGAACCAGGGTCATTGGAAGCTCTCCAAACCACTGTGGCCATCCTGTCTCCCTAACACCTCTGATGTTTGGACAGTTGAACGTTGATGAATGGTCTAACAGTAGCAGGTCACTGTGACTGAACATATTTGGAATTTGGAGGTACAAGAAATGTACTTAAACAGAGGAGAAGAGGTGCTAAAGGAGGGAGTCCTGAGTTACGTACCAAATGGCACCCTATTCCCTATGGGCCCTGGTCAAAAGTAGTGCATCAAATCAAATCAAATGTTATTATTATGTAGGGAATATGGTGCCATTTGGAATGACGCCCTGGGGTACATAGGTATCAAATGCACAGCAGCCGAGTGGCGAGGTGATGGGGAAGACTGTATGGCGACCAATGTGAAGGGAGTGGTTATATAAGGGTCTGGGGATCAGACCTTTCTTATTTTGTAAATGATTTATGGCCTCACGGTCAGATAATCTCGTGGGCAGATTCTGCATGTAAACCGAGAGAATCTGCCAGGACTGAAGGGATGCGTGAGGTCGGAGCAGCATTAGTTCAATTCTAGATTTTTTTTGTCACTGGTTATTTGAATGTATCAGGTTTGGGACTAAGGTGGTGCTTAAACTGTTTCGCTTCGAGTGCTTTGTGTGTGTGCCCACACGGAGACAATCTGGCATGGGACGCACAAATATCATACCCCCCAAAAATGCTAACCTCCCATGTTATTGTAATGGTGCGAGGTTAGCATGTCTTGGGGGTATGATATAAAATGCTAACCTCCCATGTTATTGTAATGGTGCGAGGTTAGCATGTCTTGGGGTTATGATATAAAATGCTAACCTCCCCTGTTATTGTAATGGTGCGAGGTTAGCATGTCTTGGGGGTATGATATTTGTACGCCTGAAACTTTGTCACTCATCATTATTCACGATTCATTCCGGCATATCTGTAATCATGGTAGCATCCACATGAATGTAAAAGTGTTTAGAAACATATTATATATTAACATCTTATTTAGAATAAAATGACAATACATTATTGACAATACATATTTATTGGAAACAAAATAATCTGAAACACAACCAAAACAAACAGCAAATGCATCCAACAAGTTTGTAGAGTCACAAGCTTGATGTATTCATTGCGTGCTAGGAGTATTGGACCAAATACTGAATGTTTGACTACTTTAATACATTTGAATTTGTGCCAATACTTTTGTTCCCCTAAAATGGGGCACTATGTACAGAAAGTGCTGTAATTTCTAAACGGTTCACCCAACATGGATGAAAATCCCCTCAAATTAAAGCTGATAGTCTGCACTTTAACCTCATAGTTATTGTATTATTTCAAATACAACGTGCTGGAGTATAGAGCCAAAGCAACAACAAAATTGTCATGGTCCCAATACTTTTGGAGCTCACTGTATGTAGCTATGCCCTTGAACAGGAGATACCACTATTATCTGTTTTCAAAAGAATCAACATCTAAAAAGCTATTATCACTAAAACATTATTAAATAAAGTGAAACATTATGTTTCAACAAAGCATTGGAAATTGAACTTTTAGCATGGCTGCCTGTCACCATTCCCTGTGGATGACTGGCACAGATAGACTGGGGTGGTGTCCCAAATGGCACCCTATTCCCTATGTAGTGCACTACTTTTGACTAGGGCCCATAGGGTCCTAGTCACACCCTATTTGGACTGTTGATGTTCACTGTTTCTCTAGGATCAATAGGTCTCATGAACATCAAGGCAAACCTCTATAGGGCTTGAGTCCCAGTTCTGGTTATTTATAGGGCTTGACCATTTGGTTATTTGTTCATGTTTATTCGTTTGAGGATGTAGTTTGAAATTCAGAGCTGATATAGGATCCTACTGGTTCCCTGATAGACTGGGGAAATAGTTTTGTGCATGAAATGAATATGTCATCATAGTTCTGAGAGACAATGAGCATCCTATTAGACTCCTATTACAGTCCTATTAGACTGAACAAATGTTTTTTTATAATTTTTTTAAATGTAACTTTTATTTAACCAGGTAGGCTAGTTGAGAACAAGTTCTCATTTGCAACTGCGACCTGGCCAAGATAAAGCAAAGCAGTTCGACACATACAACAACACAGAGTTACACATGGAAAAAACAAACATACAATCAATAATACAGTAGAAAATTCTATATACAGCATGTGCAAATGAGGTAGGATAAGAGATGTAAAGGCAATAAATAGGCCATGGTGGCGAAGTAATTACAATAAAGCAATTAAACACTGGAATGGTAGGATGTTCAGAAGATGAATGTGCAAGTAGAGATACTTCGGTGCAAAGGAGCAAGATAAATAAATAAATACAGTATGGGGATGAGGTAGATTGGATGGGCTATTTACAGATGAGCTATGTACTGGTGCACTGATCTGTGAGCTGCTCTGACAGCTGGTGCTTAAAGCTAGTGAGGGAGGTAAGAGTCTCCAGCTTCAGAGATTTTTGCAGTTCGTTCCAGTCATTGGAAGCAGAAAACTGGAAGGAGTGGCGGCCAAAGGAAGAATTGGCTTTGGGGGTGACCAGTGAGATATACCTTCTGGAGCGCGTGCTACGGGTGGGTGCTGCTATGGTGACCAGTGAGCTGAGATAAGGCAGGGCTTTACCTAGCAGAGACTTGTAGATGACCTGGAGTCAGTGGGTTTGGCGACGAGTATGAAACGAGGGCCAACCAACGAGAGCGTTCAGGTCGCAGTGGTGGGTAGTATATGGGGCTTTGGGGACAAAACGGATGGCACTGTGATAGACTGCATCCAATTTGTTGAGTAGCGTGTTGGAGGCTATTTTGTAAATGACATCGCTGAAGTCGAGGATCGGTAGGATGGTCAGTTTTACGAGGGTATGTTTGGCAGCATGATCGAAGGATGCTTTGTTGTGAAGTAGGAAGCCGATTCTAGATGTAATTTTGGATTGGAGATGTTTAATGTGAGTCTGGAAGGAGAGTTTACAGTCTAACCAGTGTCCAAAGTAAGGCCAGAGGTATACAGAATGGTGTCGTCTGCGTAGAGGTGGATCAAAGAATCACCAGCAGCGAGAGCGACATCATTGATGTATACAGAGAAGAGAGTCGGCCCAAGAATTAAACCCTGTGGCACCCCCATAGAGACTGCCAGAGGTCCGGACAACAGGCCCTCTGATTTGACATACTGAACTCTATCGGAGAAGTAGTTGGTGAACCAGGCGAGGCAATCATTTGGGAAACCAACGCTGTTGAGTCTGCCAATAAGAATGTTGTGATTGACAGAGTCGAAAGCCTTAGCGAGGTCGATGAATATGGCTGCACAATAATGTCTCTTATCGATGGCGGTTATGATAGCATTTAGGACCTTGAGCATGGCTGAGGTGCACCCATGACCAGCTCTGAAACAAGATTGCATAGCGGAGAAGGTACGGTGAGACTCGAAATGGTTGGTAATCTGTTTGTTAAGTTGGCTTCCAAAGACCTTAGAAAGGCAGGGTAGAATAAATATAGGTCTGTAGCAGTTTGGGTCTAGTGTCTCCCCCTTTGAAGAGGGGGATGACCGCGGCAGCTTTCCAATCTATGGGAATCTCAGACGATATGAAAGAGAGGTTGAACAGGCTAGTAATAGGGGTTGCAACAATTTCGGCAGATAATTTGAGAAAGAGAGGGTCCAGATTGTCTAGCCCGGCTGATTTGTAGGGGTCCAGATTTTGCAGCTCTTTCAGAACATCAGCTATCTGGATTTGGGTGAAGGAGAAGTGGGGGAGGTTTGGGCGAGTTGTTGTGGGGAGCACAGGGCTGTTGACCGGGGTAGGGGTAACCAGGTGGAAAGCATGGCCAGCTGTAGAAAAATGTATATTGAAATTCTCAATTATTGTGGATTTATCGGTGGTAACAGTGTTTCCTAGCCTCAGTGCATTGGGCAGCTGGGAGGAGGTGCTCTTATTCTCCATGGACTTTACAGTGTCCCAGAGCTTTTTTGAGTTTGTGCTACAGGATGCAAATTTCTGCTTGAAAAAGCTAGCCTTAGCTTTCCTAACTGCCTGTGTATACTTGTTCCTAACTTCCCCGAAAAGTTGCATATCACGGGGGCTGTTCGATGCTAATGCAGAATGCCACAGGATGTTTTTATGCTGGTCAAGGGCAGTCAGGTCTGGAGAGAACCAAGGGCTATATCTGTTCCTGGTAAAAAAAATTGAATGGGGCATGCTTATTTAAGATGGTGAGGAAGGCACTTTTAAAGAATAACCAGGCATCCTCTACTAAATATAAAAGCAACATGCAACAATTTCAATGATTTTACTGATTTACAGTTCATATACGGAAATCAGTCAATTGAAATACATTTGTCAATGGATTTCACATGACTAGGAAGGTGTGCAGCCCTGGGTGGGCCTGGGAGGGCATAGTCCCACCCACTGGGAGCCAGGCCCATCCAATCATAATGAGTTTTTCGCCACAAAAGGGCTTTATTACAGACAGAAATACCCCTCAGTTTCATCAGCTGTCCGGGTGGCTGGTCTCAAACAATCGCACAGGTAAGAAGCCGGATGTAGAGGTCCTAGCTGGCGTGGTTACACGTGGTCTGCAGGTTGTGTGGCCTGTTGGAGGCGGCTTATGGTAGAGAAATGAAAATTCCATTCTCTGGCAACAACTCTGGTGGACATTCCTGCAGCACCTTCAAAATGTGGGACATCTGTGGCATTGTCTTGTGTGACAAAACTGCGCATTTTAGAGTGGCCTTTTATTGTCCCCAGCACAAGGTGCAACTGTGTAATGATCATGCTGTTTAATCAGCTTCTTGATATGCCACACCTGTCAGGTGGATGGATTATCTTGGCAAAGAAGAAATGCTCACTAACAGTGATGTAAACAAATTTGTGCGTACAATTTGAGAGAAATGAGGAACATTTCTAGGATCTTTTATTTCAGCTCATGAAACATGGGACCATCACTTTACATGTTTATATTTTTGTTTAGTATAATTAGACTATCCTGACCCATCTTGGGGCATCTGAGTTTCTGTCATACTGTCCTGCCTTCTGAGATGGATAGCTGGCCTCCTGAGATTGGGTATATTGTAAAAGTAACACACACAACAGCACATTAAAAGTTCTGTATTGACATTTCTGTGCAGAAATGGGGCTACTCTTCAAGATTAGCAAAGGACTGCCAGACTCAGTAAACTGTGATTGGAAGTCCTGCAGCTTCAGCACCTTTATAGAATTGAGCATCAATCCAGATAATGAATGTAGAGAAAGGTAAATGAAGAAGAATAAAATGAAGAATAGGCTACGTTATGCATCTATATTCCTTTGCTCTGTATCCCTCAGGCCTTTTGTAACGGATGGCGCTGCCACAGGCTGTACCTTGGAGATGGTACGGAGGTATCTGCTGTAATAAATGATGTCAGTGACAGAGAGGTGCTTGCACATCGCACATAAGACTGAAACATCTGAAGTAAACACTTTCATTTATTTAAGACTCCAACTCTCTTAACTTACAGCATTAGCAAAGTTTTTAACAGTTTGAAATAACTTCATCAAATCATAGTTTGATGTTTTTCCCCCTATGAATTATCTACGTCAATATGGCGTTGTGTTTAGCTGGAGCTGTTACCACGAAGAGTATGGTCCTGTCCTGTCTGGGAGAATATGGGAAATGCTCCTCCATTCAGCAGGTTACTCAATTCAGCCCCCCCCCCCCCCCCCCCACACACACACACGCAGCACATACACATACTGTGGTTTTCAGGTTGAACGATGTAGTAAGAAGATATACACACAAACATACAAACACACACATTCTACAGTTCCCTAGAGGAGGTCGCCTGAAGGCAAACTCATCAATACTCAGACGAGGAGACTATTTCACAGGTACAGCTCCCTTTAACTGCAAGCCCTCAATCTGTCAGCCACCTCTCAATAAGCTAATAGTTCTAATGTGTGAAAATTTATTTCTATGGACCTGCTACCTCCTTCCTCAACCCTTTTTCATTCACTTTCCTCTTCCACTCAGCTTCAAAAGATTTATAGCCTTGTTGTTATTGATAAGCAGAAATTGATTCTTCCCAATAATAAAACCTTTGGTTTGTGTAAAGTTTGTGGTCCAAATGTATTTGCTGAATAGTGATTTTAATTCACAAGCCTTGGCGCATATATTTTAGATGTGAAAGGTGGATATAAAGATATACTGTGCAGCCTTTGAGTTCAGTAGACAGGACTACTCTCAGCACAAGAGGCAAATCATTTGTCTTAAAAATTAGAGCTTAGCCTTAATTAACACTGCTTTGGTGATCAGCCCAAGAGTACTGCACCCTGGCAGCCATTATATCCCGAGTAAATTCTGTTGTGCTATAAAGCAGAAATAAGATGTTGTTGGATAGTGAACTCCCGGTAAATGGAAACCACTTTATATACCTAATGAATAACAGAGGAATGAGCAGCTGTGGCAAGATGTAAGTGGTTGCGGTTGACCCCTGTTGATTTAACCCAAAACTCAGCCGGTAATTTGTTACCTTATCCTTTAACTCAAAAGGAAAACTGTACAATGAGACTTAGTCGGTTTATTGATCACCCTTTTCCTTCCTGTGTGGGGGGGAGTGGATGAAAATATTTTAAAGTATTAAGTGGACATAGGCAAATTTGTTAAAGGTGATTGTAACAACAACAAACTATATATATATATATACACATACACATACACATACACACACACACACACACACACACACTACCATTCAAACGTTTGGGGTCACTTAGAAATGTCTTTGTTTTTGAAAGAAAAGCTTTTTTTTTGTCCATTAAAATAACAGCAAATTGATCAGAAATACAGTGTAGACATTGTTAATGTTTTAAATGACTATTGTAGCTGGAAACGGCTGATTTTTTATGGAAAGGCGTACAGAGGCCCATTATAAGCAACCATCACTCCTGTGTTCCAATGGCACGTTGTGTTAGCTAATCCAAGTTTTTTATTTTAAAAGGCTAACTGATCATTAGAAAACCCTTTTGCAATTATGTTAGCACAGCTGAAAACTGTTGTCCTGATTAAAGAAGCAATAAAACTGGCCTTTAGACTAGTTGAGTATCTCGAGCATCAGCATTTGTGGTTTCGATTACAGGCTCAAAATGGCCAGAAACAAAGACCTTTCTTCTGAAACTCGTCAGTTTATTCTTTCTCTGAGAAATGAAGGGTATTCCATGCGAGCAATTGCCAAGAAACTGAAGATCTCATCCAACGCTGTGTATTACTCCCTTCACAGAACAGTTCAAACTGGCTCTAACCAGAATAGAAAGAGGAGTGGGAGGCCCCGGTGCACAACTGAGCAAGAGGACAAGTACATTAGAGTATCTAGTTTGAGAAACAGACACCTCACAAGTCCTCAACTGGCAGCTTCCTTAAATAGTACCCGCAAAACACCAGTCTCAACGTCAACCGTGAAGAGATGCTGATGCTCCAGATATTCAACTAGTCTGAAGAAGGCTTTATTGCTGTTTGATTGCTTCTTTAAATCAGCATAACAGCTGTGCTAACGTAATTGCAAAAAAAATTTCTAATGATCAATTAGCCTTTTAAAATTATAAACTTGGATTAGCTAACACAACGTGCCATTGGAACACAGGAGTGATGGTTGCTGTGTCACACCCTGATCTGGTTCACCTGTCCTTGTGATTGTCTCCACCCCCTCCAGGTGTCGCTTATTATCCCCGGTGTACATATCCCTGTGTTTCTTGTCTCTCTGTGCCAGTTCGTCTTTTTTTATCAAGTCAACCAGCTTTTTTCCTTGCTCCTATTTTTCCCAGTCTCTGTTTGTTTGTTTCTAGTCCTCCTGGTTTCGACTCTTGCCTCCGAACCCACCTGCCTGACCACCCTGCCTGTTCTGACTACCAGCCTGCCTATCCCCTTGTACTGTTTTTGGACTCGGATCTGGTTCCTAGTCAAGCCTGGCTTGACCTTGAGACTACCTATCGTCTGGTACTGTTTGGACTCTGACCTGGTTTATAAACTCTCGCCTGTCCCCGACCTGCCTTTGCCTACTCCCTTTGTTATAATAAATATCGGAGCTCTACCATCTGCCTCCTGTGTCTGCATTTGGGTCTCGCCTTGTGCCCTTATATGCTGATAATGGGCCTCTGTACGCCTATGTAGATATTCCATTAAAAATCATCCGTTTCCAGCTACAATAGTCATTTACAACATTAACAATGTCTACACTGTATTTCTGATCAATTTGATGCAATTTTGATGGAAAAAAAAAAATCAGCTTTTCTTTCAAAAACAAGGACATTTATTAGTGACCCCAAACTTTTGAATGGTAGTGTGTAAGTAGGCAGAATAGATACATGCTTTGTTCTTGTTCCTGACATATCCTGTCATGGAAAATACCACCAGGGAGACTTAGTCAATCTTAAATGAATCATCCTTTATTATCAGCGTGCAGGAGAGGTTCCAACCAACTCAATGCACCATAGTACACATGTCAATCAGGAGCTCTGCTGGGGCAGTCCCAGCAGTTGTCTAATATACGGCTATACACAGACAAGTTATATTTGCATGATTAAGCGTAATTCATTCATAAATACCGTTTTGTTTCATTCGTGTGACCGACCAATACTGGTTCATAACATGTGACAGACCAATACGATGCTTGTTCTCTCTAAGCTGAGACCTTGAAACTAAGATATATTTCGTTCTATAAACAAAGGTCTGGGCGTACTGCCAAATTGCAGCTACTGATAGTGAGGATTTGTTCAGTCAGTCACTTGCATGAACACAGAAAACAGTTATTAGAAAAGCACATGAATAGAACACAGAAATTAGTTTTAGAAAAGCGCAAACATTAAAAATGTCCAGCACAATCCTTTTTTGCATTACCTCTGAATGAAAGAGGAAGTAAAAGAGTAATTATTGAATTGCGGTGGTAAATGCTGTCCCTTGACTTTGGCGCCATGTAAAAACACTTTCAAATGCCAAAAACATGACACATAATACATTTTCCATTTTATTTACCTGTTATTTAATAAGAAAACATATGTAAGTCCAAAACATCTATTTGTATGCGTTGTGGACACTATAAAATTGGTTTTCCCACTGGTGATGTCTAGAGACTTAGAGATAACTATCTATTATTTTGAAAGCCAGACAGTGAACAGAAATATGTCATATATAGTATAAATCAATAAAAACAAAGAAGGCTATTAAAATACCTTTTTTTACTAGTATGTGTATCCCTCAGTTTTATGTCATTGGTGTTACCGCTTTGAAAATCACTGATTACTAAGATATACAAGGACCTTGAGAATTCTCTCCAGTGGCAAACTGTTATCAGGGAAGGGGTCTATATTAAATTAAAATTATTAGCTAATCAAACCATTTTAGTATGTCATAAATGTGAGGATTCCGTTGATCATTTGTTGTGTCTAAATCCAAAGTGTCACTTGGTGTTAGTCAATTGGCACTCCCATGCTTCTTATTTTGGTCCTGGGACAATGGGAGATGTATTTTGGAGTGTGAGTGCACAGTGCTCACTCAAATGGTCTTTAGCAAAATGAAAGTGTTTCAATCCCCTGTCCCACACACACAACTACTCAATACAGTACCCACACAAAATCCTGAGTGCCACGCCGGTTTAAAACCAAGGATAACTAACTCTTTCTTGTATTGTTGTCCTTTAATGGAAAGTTTGACAATTGACGTTTTTTTCTTGGCTATGATAATGCTGAAATTCAAGTGACCTTGGTCTTGCTTTGGTTCCGGAGAGTGTCTTGAAAATTCAATGACACAGATGTACAAGAATATAACACCTTACCCTCTAAACCTGATGGATAATTTCCCATCCATTACCATTTCAGGTTACAAATAATGGAAGGATATCAATATACTGAATGCTATGTTCATGGTTCAGCGTGTCTGCTTTGTTGAATAGCTAACTGAATGAAGGGCATCTAATTTCAATTGATTTCAGAAATTTGAGGAACTGTATACAACCGTAACATTTTTATAAAGCGATAAATCATAACATGTAACACTGTGTGTATTCTTTCTTTGAAAATAAGGAAAAAAATCTCATTCCAGCTGTCTCTCGTGGCAGATGATTGCCTGTGGTTGTTTCAATATACCATACAGTGGGGGGAAAAAGTATTTGATCCCCTGCTGATTTTGAACGTTTGCCCACTGACAAAGAAAGGATCAGTCTATAATTTTAATGGTAGGTTTATTTGAACAGTGAGAGACAGAATAACAACAAAAATATCCAGAAAAAACGCATGTCAAAAATGTTATAAATTGATTTGCATTTTAATGAGGGAAATAAGTCTTTGACCCCTCTGCAAAACATGACTTAGTACTTGGTGGCAAAACCCTTGTTGGCAATCACAGAGGTCAGACGTTTCTTGTAGTTGGCCACCAGGTTTGCACACATCTCAGGAGAGATTTTGTCGCACTCCTCTTTGCAGATCTTCTCCAAGTCATTAAGGTTTCGAGGCTGATGTTTGGCAACTCGAACCTTCAGCTCCCTCCACAGATTTTCTATGGGATTAAGGTCTGGAGACTGGCTAGGCCACTCCAGGACCTTAATGTGCTTCTTCTTGAGCCACTCCTTTGTTGCCTTGGCTGTGTGTTTTGGGTCATTGTCATGCTGGAATACCCATCCACGACCCATTTTCAATGCCCTGGCTGAGGGAAGGAGGTTCTCACCCAAGATTTGACAGTACATGGCCCCGTCCATCATCCCTTTGATGCGGTGAAGTTGTCCTGTCCCCGTAGCAGAAAAACACCCCCAAAGCATAATGTTTCCACCTCCATGTTTGACGGTGGAGATGGTGTTCTTGGGGTCATAGGCAGCATTCCTCCTCCTCCAAACACGGCGAGTTGAGTTGATGTCAAAGAGCTCCATTTTGGTCTCATCTGACCACAACACTTTCACCAGTTGTCCTCTGAGTCATTCAGATGTTCATTGGCAGACTTCAGAAGGGCCTGTATATGTATTCTTGAGCAGGGGGACCTTGTGGGCGCTGCAGGATTTCAGTCCTTCACGGCGTAGTGTGTTACCAATTGTTTTCTTGGTGACTATGGTCCCGAATAATCGCACCAAATGTTGTCACCTTCTCACCAAGCTGCTTGGCGATGGTCTTGTAGCCCATTCCAGCCTTGTGTAGGTCTACAATCTTGTCCCTGACATTCTTGGAGAGCTCTTTGGTCTTGGCCATGGTGGAGAGTTTGGAATCTGATTGATTGATTGCTTCTGTGGACAGGTGTCTTTTTTACAGGTAACAAGCTGCAGTTAGGAGCACTCCCTTTAAGAGTGTGCTCCTAATCTCAGGTGGTTACCTGTATAAAAGACACCAAGGGAGCCAGAAATCTTTCTGATTGAGAGGGGGTCAAATACTTATTTCCCTCATTAAAATGCAAATCAATTTATAACATTTTTGACATGCGTTTTTCTGGATATTTTTGTTGTTATTCTGTCTCTCACTGTTCAAATAAACCTACCATTAAATTTATAGACTGATCCTTTCTTTGTCAGTGGGCAAACGTACAAAATCAGCAGGGGATCAAATACTTTTTTCCCCCCACTGTATTATATACTAAGTTGTTACCGGTAAACGCCATGCAGACCAATGAGTATACTATGACGGATTTAGTGTTTCCCAATAGTTTATGAGGTCACTGTGACTGTGAAATATTGACTTATGTGCCTGGATAACAAATCCCTAATAGAGGATAGTTTGGAAATTATAGTTTCAATTAAGACAATGTGCTTTCCTTATTGTCAGCACAAACAGCTATAAGGAAGAAGAAGCACATGAAAGGCCATCCGACACTATGGGTGCGTCCAAAATGGCACCATTTTCCTTGTATAGAGCAGTACTTTTGACTAAGTAGTGCACTATAGAGACCTCGGAGCCATTTGGGATGCACACTATCTGTTGTCCTAGTGACGGGCCTGACGATATTCTCTTAGGCCCTTTGATTTGAATAGTGTGAATATTTATGTCCAATAGGTGTTTGGCTGTTCCTAATGTGTGCAGTCTGCAGGAAGATAAAGAGGACATTTATTGCCAGGATAAATGGCTATGGATTATAGGAAGCTTGTCCTGCCAAAGGAAGCATTAAGGGCTCTTCATTATCTCATCATTCTCAGGTACACAATGGATGTGAAGAAGAAAAGGCCCAATGAATATGCTCCAGATTAACCCTGTCCTTTTTAACACCTTTGTAAAAAAATACAATCCATATAATCAGAGTAATCCAACATCATTGTAAATACACTTTATCAGATTAAAAAAATTTAACATTTACATAGAAAATATATTTAAAAAATGAAACACTGAACTGATACCACTGAACTGATACCATTGTGATTATTCTAAATAGCTATACTTATCATTGGAGGCTGCTGAGGGGAGAAGGGCTCATAATAATGGCCAGAACGGCACAAATGGAATGGCTTCAAACACCAGGAAACCATGTCTGATGTATTTGATACCATTCCACTGATTCCGCTCCAGTCATTACCACGAGCCCCAATTAAGGTGCCACCAACCTCCTGTGAACCTATCCTCTAACTTGTAAGTCAATACACGCCAAATTCAAATTGTTACGCAAATAAATGCATGATTTTAAGTGAAAGAGAGTTCCAAATGTGTATAGAATTCATCCTTTACACTGTACAATAGACTGCTTTACAGCTAACTACATGCAACAATGAGACATGGCAGTAATGGTAGAATATGTGAACGACTGGTAAAGATATGGAGGATGGATGGAACAGACAGACAGATGGAACAGGTTTTTAAAATTCTTCAGAACATTCGCATTCACTGATTCTGTGCATCCATTCTATGGGCTGGTTGAAGTCAAAAGGAAACGCAATGCACCAAGAATGACCAGACACAGTAAGATGAGGTGCTAATGGTGTGCATGGACTTGTACTGTTTCCCATGTCTCCAGGCTGGTCCATCCATCACTGTTGTCACGGGCCAAGAAAATTTGATTACACCTAGTCCAACCACTTACATTCAGTCTGTAGGGACAACAAGAAATAGACAATCTGTATCAAATAAATGTATTGCATGTCATTATAGCTTGTCTACGTATACTCGCAACCTGGATTTGTTAGACCTACGGTGGTAGCCTATATATTGGTGATTTCTGCCACTGAAGGTATGCTATACCAGACAACCTGGTGAGAGGGGAATCTGAAAAACATGACAAGATAAGAGCTTGATCTTCTAAAAGTAATACCTTCCTTTCTCATAGGCAGCAACACATGACGATATTCCCCCCCCCCCCCATCTCCCTCCACAGCCATGGGAACAGGTGCAACCTGGTTCACACAGACCAATATATGGAATATGACTAGGACTCACTGGGGCTGGAGCCGCAAGACATTATAAGATCTCCTAACATTACCAATATGGATTTAGCGGTAGACCAACACAGCAGGAGAAAACAGTAAATAACATGGTCTGGTGCTCTGAATTCCCTCCACAGTCACAAAGCTGAGTAAAGGACACACACGATACAGTAGATCAGTGGTTTAT